>NC_142951.1:36085517-36093017 GCF_046866305.1 Octopus bimaculoides | reverse complement strand
ATATAAACATATGTATGTTTATACACACGTATGTATACGTATATATATACACACATATGTATATCAGTGTATATATATATCCTCCCTGTCTTCCTACATATACCTACACACATCTCTCTCTATCTCTCTCTCTTTGTCACATGCATATATATATATATATATATATATATATATATATATATATATATATATATATATATATATATATATATATATGTATATATATAGGTACCTATGTATGCATATATATGTATATATATATACGTGTCTGTATACATATACACACACACATACATATATATACATACATCTATCTATCTATCTATCTATCTATATATATATATATATATATACATTTATATATCATTGCAATGAGTGAATAAATATGTATATATATATATATGTGTGTGTGTGTATGTGTGTGTGTATGTGTGTGTGTGTGTGTATGAGTGTGTATGTATTTATGTATGTATGTATGTATGTATGTATACGACGGGCTTTTTTTAGTTTCTGTCTACCAAATCCACTCACAAGGCTTGGTTGGCCCGAAACCATAGTAGACAACATTTGCTCATATTGCCTCGCAGTGGGACTGAACCCGGAACCATGTGGTTGGGAAGCAAGATCCTTACCACCCAACCACACCTGATATATAAATTTGCCATATATGCTTGGGGATGTGTGCGTACGTCTGTGTGTGGGCGTATCTATGTCAAATAGTATTACAGGTAAAGATAGCATTACAGGTAAAAAAAAATCGCCATTCGTTACTCCGAGATACCCATCAACGTACCGATCTTCTCTTCTGAAAATCGATAAAGTGAAACCCGAAATAAAGGTTTGCTAAATTTTAAACTTTCAAGAATATTTGACATTTCAGTTATTGCGTACAGCTCGCTCATGTTCTCTATTTATATGGTTGTGGGATTGTGTGGTAAGAAGTTTGTTTCCCAACCACATGCTTTCTACTTAAGTCTCATTGCGTTGCACCTATTGCAAGTTTCTACTAGTCTAGCTTTGAGCCGACCAAAGCCTTATGAATGGATTTGTTAGACGGAAAACGAAAGAAGCCCGTTATACATATAGTGTTGAGTCAAAGCTTTTGCAATATTTTCGTAACTTAAGGCGGAGTTTTCCTTGTTTGAGAAGTTGGTTAGTAACATCAACAAGAGTACGGGAGCATAGTTGCTTGAGGTTGTATCGTAACAGTAGAAGAGTAAATTGAACATAAGTTATAGAATAACAGTAGGCGCGTGTAACGGAGCAACTCGAGAAGGTCGGTCTTACTAGTTCGGGTTAGGAGCCCAGTCGATTGAGGCGGAGAACATTTTTGAAGAGTAAACAGAGTCGTCAGCAAACGCCTGTCGATTGATGACTTTCTTGTGTATTTTTTCTTTCCGGATACAACAATAGAAAGTACATCAGACGTGGCAAATTCGGTGGATTTCTTAATGAACTTGGATTCATCTTTAACTTCAGCTAAGTTTGCAAGCTTCCACTAACATCCCACATTGTATGGCTCTGTACGGACCTTTTCTTTAATATCAGCTTTGATGCTCAAATCGGAGAGATCGATTGCCGAATTTCCGCAGTTTCTTTTTGGAAGACTCGATCTTTTGTTCGACAAAAGTTAGATAAATAGAGAGAGAGAGATGCAGATACATATACATTCACATACATATACACAGGCATACGTACATATATACATACACACACACTCATATCTGTATGTATACACACACACACTACGCGTATGCAGCTGTTATGTAAGAAACGTAGTAAAATACTACAATACGTTTTATTGTCAACATTAATTTAGAATTTAATAATTGGATTTGATAAACATTCATACCCACTTGTATACCTGCCTACCCGTATGTATGTATGTATGTATGTATGTATGTATCTATGTATGCATGTATGTATGTATGTATGCGTTTATGCATGTGTGTATATATGTATGTGTGTACGTATGTACATATGTATGATTGTATGTATCCATATATCTATGTATGCGTGTATGTAAATATGTGTATATGTACATATGAATGCATGTGTATATGTATACGTGCACAGACACACGTCTAAACAAGTATGCAAATAGCAAATAACCAAGAGTACGTACGAACGTTATGTGTTTATGACTCTCTGTGTGTGTGTGTGTGTGTGTGTGTGTGTGTGTGTGTGTGTGTGTGTGTGTGTGTGTGTGTTTTATGAGCATCACCAGACAAAGGAGCCACCTTATGGCTGAAAACAAAGTTTTTTTTCAATATCTGCTTCGCAAAAGCGATCGGAAACGTCTATATTACCTCCCCTTAGTACTGAATCGCCTAAGTGGCTCCCTCTACATATTCGTGCAGTAATTTAATTTCCTCCTCTTATAGATTCATTTTTGTATCATACACTCGGCTTTGTTTTTTTTTTTTGTCCTTTTTTTTTTCTATTTTGCTTCTTCGAATTATCTTTTCAAAATTTTCTCAGCTTTTTGTATCATTTATTTCGTCTTCACCTGTTTTTGAATTGTGTAAATTTTTATCCGATATTTCTTTCGACATCGCATATAATGAAGAAGTGAGTTGAACTAAACTTTAACCAATAGAATGGACAAAAGTAAAGATACACAAAACAATGATGGCTGATGGAATAAATGAAAATTAAGATTAAATAGAATATATTTGGTTTCTTTGTTTTGTTTTTGTGTATGCGTGCGTGCTTGCGCGCGCGTAAGTGTGTGAAAAGCTGAATATAAATAAATAATTACAAATAGAAGACGTCAGAAGTAAATTGGTGAACAGATAGGAAGATAGGCAAATGAAGAGAAATAGAGAGGAAGAAGGAAAGGCGCACCAACGACATAAATGAAAATATTCATCATTACGTTTCTTAAAAATTCTTTTTATAACACCCGGAACAATTATTTTATCAGATAAAGAAACTACATATAAATATATATATATATATATATATATATATATATATATATATATATATATATATATATATATATATATATATATATATATATATGCATATATATACGCACACATACATACATACATACAAACATACATGCACACATACATATGTATGCTTGTGGGTGCGCTTTATATCTAACCAGAGACAAAAATTAATTAAATATTAAAAAGAAACGCATATGTAAGATACACAGATTATTTCAGAAAAGATTGATAGTGACTTCGAAGTTTTTCCAATAGACAATCAAATGGAGTCCACCGGCAACGAAACGTCGAAAGGAAATAGGTAAGACTATTGCATAAAAATGTCTCCATTGATACACATACTCCTCCCCCAAACTTATTGGCCTTCTACTCAAATTTGAAACAATAGTCTTTTCTACTCGAGGCACAAGGCCCGAAGTTTTGGGGGGAGAGGCCAGTCGATTAGATATACTCACATATGTTGATGAATGCTTAAATCTTTTTAAAACATACCAAGTATTTGTCCTTTCTGACTCGCGCTGAAGTCAACCACCAAAAGCAGGATCGGCCACTTCGCCTTGATTCCATACTATGCCTGTTATGGATTGAGTCTACCAGCGGTTGGAAGTTGAAGTTACTTATTCATCGTCCCACACAGTGACATCGAATCCGGTTCCACATAATTTCCATTCAAAACACTTAACCACATGGCCATGTCTGAGTCGCCCATACGAAGTTCCGTTAACATTTGAGGAAGCATGGAAGCGTTTTAACCATTAATATTCCTCTGCAGTTAACGACTCACATAAAACGTGACAATTTTCGTAAACACAAGCAGAATAAAATGTCCATAATTACATTTATATTACAAAACTACAAATCAAATATAATTTTCGTAACTACGATAACTCTGAAATAAAGTCTCTAGTCACATGACAACTTCTGAATAATTTATATAGAAAATTAGCTTAGAGAAAACATGAGTAAAAAAATGAATGAATGCTAATGTAATTCTGAAAGGTGCCATTATATATATTTATATGTACATGTGCGTACATGTATGTGTGTGTGTATATAAACATATATATATATATATATATATATATATATATATATATATATATATATATATATATATATATATATGCATACAGATACATACACACATGCATGCATATATAGATTCATGTATGTGTATACATGTGTACGTGTATGTATATATATCTGTAGACATATTACATTAAATTAGAATGGTTAGTTACATATGGCCATATGTTTCACACTGCAAATTTTTCAATGCAAAAATGCCTCGAGTATTGTTGATGGGATTTCCAATCCAACATAGGATGGTTTGTTTGAAAACAAGATGTTGTAAAGCTGAGTGAAGAAATTATAAATTCAGTGTGCGAAGGAAGTACAAAAGGTAGAGGAAATGTGGTGATTTAGAAAGGACGTATGAGTATAAAAGTACATCAAACCTAAAGTTAGATACTGAGACAAAAATGATTTAGAAGCCAATTGGCGAAAGTATACGAATGAAGAGACTAGCTAATGACTTGTTTCACTAGCAATGCAATAAAGAGGTACAAATATATACATTTTACTTGCGGAAAAGAAGGAGGATTTAAACATACTTTGAATAGTATCAATTAATATAGTATCAATATAATATTAACAGTATTAATTAACATGTAGCAGTAATCAATGATTTATAAAGCAAATACGTTAATGAGACAATCAAAGAAGAATGTCTACACTTGAAGAGAAAATGGACTCCTGTAACTCCAGTATTGACTGAGCGGTCATGTGTTGGAAGGGATGCGTCTAAGAAGAAGAAGAAGAAGAAGAAGAAGAAGAAGAAGAAGAAGAAGAAGAAGAAGAAGAAGAAGAAGAAGAAGAAGAAGAAGAAGAAGAAGAAGAAGAAGAAGAAGAAGAAGAAGAAGAAGAAGAAAGCAGATAACTATAACCAAAGAGAAACAGTTAAATAGACGTCTACCTAGGTATTAGGAGGTGGAAGGCGTCGGATTAAAAATAATACAAAAATATAAAATTTATGCCCAGAATCCTACTGGAGAAGCTATAATAATAGGTTATGTAATAATTAACGTTAAAATAAGGAAATAGGGTTCTAAAAAACAATATTTCTAATGTGAAAATGAGTAGACTTAAGGAGGAAGAAGATGTAAAGGATGAAGTAATTATAGATAAGTAAACCTACAGGTAAGGTTGTGAAAAGGAAAAGAAGTTAAAGAGAGCATAATGTTAGGGTAGGTAGAGAAACGTTGGGAAGCAAAGCATAGTAATATCAAAAAGTAGGTAAATAATCAAAAATAAACTGGAAATATCGTAAAGATTGAAGTCAGCTATGAAGAAATAACACATTAAAAAAACATATTAGATCTCAGTCGGTGTTTTAAGGGCCTCTGTCGGTCAATATTGACCATGCATTACTCGTATCTATAAATGCAGAGCTGAATAAGATACAAAACCGTTTCGTTATGTTTGATTGGATTTTATTGGTTTACCTTTCAATGTCTCTCTACCAAACACCGAGGTATTGCTTTGCATACTCTACATTTTTCTAACTATATTACTTCTTCCTACATCTGCATTATAATTATACTAACAAGGGCTGTGCATTATAGGCCCCGGGGCAAGGCAATACACTGGCCCCTTTACTATTTACTTATTGTCAGCAGACCACAACATATATTAAAATTGTGCCTCTAGACCCGTGAGGCACCCGGGCAACTACCCATACTTTTAAGATGGCGTTGCTACCAATACCTCGGTCGCACCCACCATCAACTACTTTTCCAAAATCTTTCTACAACTTTACATTCAATTCTTGCATTTAATTTAAATGTTTTTATTTGTAATTAGAAAATGAAGCTCGTTGAATAGATTAAGCTTGTAATTAAAAAATTTAATCTTGTCGCACGGTCATAACACTCAACAACTTCGCAGGTTAATTCGCAGAGAAGATTATTCAAGTGATCAGACAAGTGAATACCCTTCTTTGGCATACACGAACGAACTCTATTTAGCTGCTTCCTAGGGCTAAATAGCAGTAGTATTATTCTCTTCATGGGACTGTCACATTAAGTTGACAGCATACAACTACTTTATTGCATCACTACTGCATAAATCTCTCTGAGAGATTTAGAAATGTATTATTTATATATATGCTGTAAACTTACTTTTTGGCCACCCTGTATATATAAGTAGGTTTACAGTTATTCAACTATCTCTTTCGCATTCATATATTAACAGTTTAGGTCTTAATTATAAAAAAATATGAAACCATTGTTCTATGCTAATTTAGTTAATTACAAGATAGAAATTTAAATGTAATAAAATGTTTTAAAAGAAATTTAAAGTGCCTACATGATAACTGTAAACCTACTTTCGGGCCACCTGTATGTACGTATGTATATGTATATATATTCATATACACATGCATACATTGTACATACATACATACATACACACGCTCGCTCGCGTGCGGTAAAAAAGACGCGAGTGGTTTTGATAGATCGTTGTGCATATATCAAGCAGCTTAAACGGTATATATATAAAAGAAATGTTTTGCATTATGTTAACAAAAGGTCAGTTGAACACAATTGCAAATATTTGCAGCGTATATACATTTTCAAACCTACGAGACATCTTGTGTGTGTGTATGTGTGTGGGCGCATGCGTACGTGCGTGTGTGTGTGGTTGCACATGTATGAATCTATTGGTGTGTATGTGTGTGTGTGTGTGTGTGTGTGTGTGTGTGTGTGTGTGTGTGCGTGTGTGTATTTATATATTTATAAATGTATGTATAAGCGTATGTGAAGTTCATTGGTGTATACGTACGTTTGTGTGTATGGGAAGGAGTGTAGGTGGGTATGTTTGACCAAGAACGTAAATTCTCGTTTTAGCACAGAATGTATATAGTACGTCAACGAATTTGTGAATGAGTTGTATGTCTACGCTTTTGTGTTTTCTTTAATATGTATAACGGTATATGTGTGTATGGATTGGAGGACGTGTGAGGGCGTTGAGTGGGTGTATAAATGTGTGGGATAGAATATTCGCCTGTAGAAGTGTGTGTGTGTGTTGAGTTAGTGTGTGTATACTCTATTAAACGCATGTAAATGTTATGTCTATTAGTGTATATAAGAGTATTTGTGGGTGGCTGGCTGGGTATCCATGACGTCTGTTTGTATGTGGGGGCGACTATGTTTGTTGGTATCCAGGTATGCGTGGGAAGTGTGTGTGTGTGTGTGTGTGTGTGTGTGTGTGTGTGTGTGTGTACAGGTGAGTATGCGTGAGAGAGAAGACCGTCGAAAGAAAAGGAGACAGAGAAAAAGAGGGAGAAAGAAGGGAGCAGAGAGAGTGAGAGAGAATGTATCGGTGATGAAAGGAAGTGGAAAGAAGTAATAGTAGAGAGGGGGGGAGAAGAGAAACAATGTGAGATAGAGAGAGAGAGAAAGAGAGATAGAAAGAGAGAGAGGGGGAGAAACGAAACAGTGATAGATAGATAGATAGATAGATAGATAGATAGATAGATAGA
>NC_142951.1:36078017-36083017 GCF_046866305.1 Octopus bimaculoides | reverse complement strand
ATAAAAGCTGACAAAGATATGAAGATAGAACGTTTGAAGCGAGGAATTTTGGTTGAATATTTCCATGAAGAACATCAATGATTTCACAATAGGAAATGGTGGAACTGAACACAAAAGAACTACATACAGAGAGATGTAATAATACAGTAATCCCTCGACTATCGCGGGTTTTACGTTCCAACCACCCATGCCTGCCCGCGATAGGTGACAATCCGCGAAGTAGAAACAGTACTGTATATTTTTTCCATTATTTTTATAACAACACCACGGAGGAATCGACGTAATCTTAAATAAACCGCGACAGGTGAACCGCGATATGGCGAGAGATTACTGCACTCCCTTTCTTCTGATACACAGAACGACACCAGCGTATGACTGGTACTTATTTTAACAAGCTCTGAGAGATGATAAGGTAAAGTTGATTACAGAGGAATTAGAAGCCAAATCTGTCAATCAAGATTTAGAAAGGACGATTTGCCTGTTGGAAACATTTCTCTTATATATCACTTAATACCTCTCATCCTGACACTCACCTGGTTTACAATACGCCAGGTGGCGCTGTTAAGAATGCAGCTTGACAAAATGAATATTTCATGATGAGAAAGTTTGTCAGACTAACGTAAAATGTCAGGATTAGAGGAAAACATGAGCAGCAATAAAACAATAACAAGAACAACAACAACGTCGCCGCCGACGACGACAACAATAGCAGCAACAGAAACACCAGCAACAGTTATAGTAACAACAATCCCGGCAAAACAAGAACAGCAACAATATCAGCAAAACGACTACAGCAACAATAACAGCAAAATGATACCAACAATAGCAGCAGCTACAACTACAATAACAATGAACCAACAATCATTGACGGGAACAATGAATGGAACCAACAAGCAATCCTGTGCACGGCCTTCAAATGTGTACTGAGACCAAATACTACACTACTGTCCCAAATAGTGGGAAAATAATCTTTTATCCGCTTTTACGCCTGCAAACAATTACGCTTAGAGCAAATTCAACGGACCATATCACAACAGAGTAAAGGGGGAAAGCCCCACCACCACTTCGGTCATGACTATGGGATTGCACCTAGAAAGTTCCCTTCCGAGGCACGGGCAAGGTTGTTCGTGGAAGACCATCAGCCACCGATGTTATCCCAGGGAAAGGCAAAGGCTGATACAGCTTGGCACCAGTGATGTCACAACTCATTTCTCAGCTGAGTGAACTGGAGCAACATGAAATAAAGTGTCTTAATCAAGAACATAACACACGACCCGGTCCGGGAATCGAATTCACTACCTCATGACCGTGAGCCCGACGCTCAAACCACTGAGCCATGCGCCTTCACATCACAACAGAGAACGCAAGAGAGGTCTTACAAAATGCCTAAAAACTTACATACACTATTTAGATGTAACAAATGTCTAATATCAACTCCTACCCACACGTAACTACACACGAAATTTTCCTCGAAACACCTACCATCTATCACCACAAATCACTCAACAAGGGAGAAATATTTTTACGAAAATCAATAAAAGCTCAATGGAACAAAACTGACCCAGAAACAGGGGCAAGATTTTCAGAAGTCAACACCACCACAAAGGCTAACAGAGACACTGCTGTACATACATTTAATAAAACAGGCGTTTCAAAACATGTTTCTCACGCGACACCCTAAAACCTACAACAGTAATTACACATCAGAAATAGTGAGAGTCTTCAAGAAAGCAAGGACGACATTAACCATAATACACCAACACCACACAGGACCCGACATCAAACAAGTAAACGAAGAAATAACTAAACCAAGAACAAATAAATAAAGCATAGAAAAGCAGAAACTGGCCAACACGAGTATCCGACGTAAATCACAAAATAAACATTGACAGGCGATTTAGAGTAATTAACGCTAGCAACAATAACAACAAAAACATTGACACTGTACGTTGTGTTATAAAAACTGGCTAAAAGTCTATGGCCACCATGCAAAGACAAGCAAACGAATGTATTCGGCATTTCTTGAACCACCAAAAACTTCAAAAATAAAATTAGGCCCCCTCCATCTAAACTATGATTTTGATCTCTCTCTCTCTCACTCTCTCTCTCTCTCTATCTCTCTATCTCTCTATCTATCTATCTATCTATCTATTTGCTTGTCTGTTTGTCTGTCTCCCCCCCTCTCTCTCTCTCTCTATATATATATATATACTTAGCTAAGCCTGCCATTGCTACTCCAGACTGATGACGAGCAAAGACTCAGAAACATGTCTCTGGATGCAGGCTTAGCTAAGTGGAGGTGCTTGTCTCTCCCTTGTAAACATAAGGACACAGGAAATGTGTCAAGGCCGAGAGGAAGCGGTGCTGCTTCCTAGGGCTAAATAGCAGTAGTATTATCCCCTTCATGGGACTGTCACATTAAGTTGACAGCATACGACTACTTTACCGCATCACTACTGCATAAATCTCTCTGAGGGATTTAGAAATGTATTATATATATATATATATATATATATATATATATATATATATATATATATATCGTTGCTATAATGTAAAAGTGTCGTAAGTCCAAAACGTTGCTTTTTCAGAAAACGAAAAAATAGTTTTTCACTATTCCATAGCAAAACCGTTGTACTACACTTAGACAATCTTTGATATCTTGGCAAGATATTTTTGATATCTTGGCTATTGCAAGCAAAAGTAAATATTGAAAAAAAACGCATTTTGCCAAATTTGTTCATACGACCGTTTAACATAATAACAACGATATATATGTTTATGTATGTATGTATGTATATGTACACATATTTCATAACTCAACGTGTCTATGTCCATAGTACAGGTTAGACTTCTGGAATGTTTTCCATATTTTCACAGTTATTGATAAGTTGTAAAAATAATTCCTTAATTAACCATATTCTTTCTTGTCTTGTAGAGCCCATAATCTCAAGTTTGGGGCTCTGTTAGTTACATAACCCAGAGCCCAGATAATTACAGGTATAAATCTTATAGTCCAGTTATAGTATCTACAGATTTCTCGTTAATTCAACAGAAATGTTTTATTTTTTCACTTATCTTTAACACTGATACCTACTGGTCAATTTGATTGTCCCAGATCAATTTTTTAGGTCTGCTATGCCTAGATTTTACCGAAATTTTAACAGGAATATTCCACCAGTATTCTTTCAAGTTAGAGTTCGATTGTGACCCAAGGCCGCTATGCCACAGCAGCTTCGGATATTTTGATCTTCAGTACGATCCTCCCTATGGATTGGATTCCGTAGTGCTTTGGCCACAACATCGTATTTCATTGGCAGGTAGTTGTTACACGATGACTTCTTTTAGACACCTGTTTATGGCTCATATCTTTCATTTTTATTCCACATATGCAATCAAGAGTATCTTAGCATTTGCAGTTTTACCTGAAGCTTTGTTTCTTTTCTGCATCAGTTATTTTGTTGTCTCCCTAAACAGCAACGACATACTTCGAGAGCGATACAATTATGCGAGTTGTTAGAACATGCAAATAAGTTTATATTTATGTGTTTGTATGTGCATGTATACTCCTGTATATCTGTATGTGTTTGAGTAAATATAAGTATAACGTTATCTATGAAAAACTGTATATGTACACGTATGAATGTATCTACGTATGAACATATACAAGTACATGCGCAAGCGTTTGTGTGTGTGTGTGTGTGTGTGTGTGTGTGTGTGTGTGTGTGTGTGTGTGTGTGTGTGTGTGTGTGTGTGTGTGTGCGTGCGTGCGTGTGTGTGCGTGCGTGTGTGTGTGTGTGTGTATTCTGGCACATATACTCCATAAAGATGGTTTCTTTCTCTTATTTACTCCTAGAAATTTCAGAACACATTTGTACGTAAATTATGCTAAGCTCCAGCTAATCGCAATGGACACCTGTACGAAAGCATCTGCCTTATCATTATTATTATTATTATTATTATTATTATTATTATTATTATTATTATTATTATTATTATTATTATTATTATTATTATTATTATTATTAATAATAATAATAATACTATCAAGGCGGTGAGCTGGCAGAATCGTTAGCACGCCGAACGAAATGTTTCGCGGCATTTCGCCTGTCTATACGTTCTGAGTTCAAATTACGCTGAGGTCGACTTTGCCTTTCATCCTTTCGGGATCGATAAATTAAGTACCAGTAAAATTCTAGGGTCGGTGCAATCGACTAGTCCCCTCCCACCAAAAAACTTCAGGCCTTGTGCCTTTAGTAGAAAGGATTATTATTAGTCAAAAATGCTGCGAGCTGGCAGAATCGCTAGCACACCGGCCAAAATGCTTAACGGTCTTTCATCCGTCCTTACGTTGTGAGTTCAAATCATGCCGGGGTCGATTTTGCCTTTCATCCTTTCGGGGTCAATAAAATAAGTACCAGTTGAGTACTGGGGATCGATAAGGTCGGCTATCTCCCCAAAAATTTCAGGCTTTGTGCTTATAGTAGAAAGGATTATTATTATTATTAGTAGTAGTAGTAGTAGTAGTATTTCTACATATATATATATATATATATATATATATATATATATATATATATATATATATATACACAGGTGTGTGTGTGTGTGTGTGTGTGTGTCCGTGCGCGAGTGTGTGCATATTTATAAAACGAATAAACGCGGTTTACAAATTGCGTTGCCTTCATCAATGCTATACATGTGCAATCCTTTTATAATATATATATATAAATGAATACAAAAACCCTATTTTAATGTAAATATTTCATTTTTACGGGAGACGTCTATATATATAAATATATATAACACGAGAGGGCATTGAAAAGTTCTGGCTTTAAGAGTATCGCGAAAGGCCTGGTCGGAGGCCCAATCTTCCGAGTTCTTTTACAGGGCTTAGAAAAACTGAAGGACCACTGCAATAATCGTGTGAATGTGACAGAGGAATATATTAAATGAAATTATTAACTGATCTTCCTGTGTTTTCTTTCACCCAAAGCCAA
>NC_142951.1:36053017-36073017 GCF_046866305.1 Octopus bimaculoides | reverse complement strand
TACGTAATGTGGGGTGAGGGATAAATATTGGGACAGACAGACAGACAGACAGAGAGAGAGAGAGAGAGAGAGAGAGAGAGATAAACAGACAGACAGAAATATTCATAAATAGCTAGCTAGCTAGACAGACAGACAGACAGACAGACAGATAGATAGATAGATAGATAGATAGATAGATAGATAGATAGATAGATAGATAGATAGATAGACTGACAGACAAACAGACAGGCAAACAGGGACACACACACACTTACATACATACACACATAGATTGATTGATTGATTGACGAGATGTTAATTGAGGGGTAAATCAATGAGAGATTAATAACGTGAGTATTATTAGATTAGTGTGACTAAATATTCCATAGGTTCGAGTACCACATCGTAGTACTCAGGCAGAATGAACGCGTCACTGTGCGTAACAAGCTCTGACCTTTGAATTACAGGTACATTCTTTACAACGGGCTTCCATTCAGTTTCCATCTCCATTTATTCAAGATGCAAGTTAGCGGGATAAAGACCGGCGTCACGTGATTATAATTCATTTTTCTAAATCTATGTGTACCGTATATCATATATATATATATAATCAAAATAAGCAACAAGGATATCCAGAGGTAATGCAGTACGATCGTTTCATGCAACTCCATTTAATTGAACAATGTAATCATTACATCAATTTAAAATGTAGAGCAATCCTCAGCTGCACAAAAACATAGAATTGCCTCTACTACAACATAGAAGTTAAACTTCTATGTTGTAGTAGAAGCAACATGTTCTTTGTCTATCTCCTTAACTTCTTGGAGATTTTAGGTATAATTATACTAATGTGTCCATCTGTTCTAATTTAATTAAATTCTATGTCTTTGTGCACCTGATGTTTGCTCTACGTTTTAAATTGATGTAATGATTGCATTGTTCATTTAAATGGAGTTGCATGAAACGATCGTACTGCATTACCTCTGATATACATTTGCTTATTTTGATTTTAATCACCTTACTTTGAAATTGTATAGATAATACCGTACTAAATTCTGATGCCTCAACTTAAGTACCGTATTCACCTGAATATATATATATATATATATATATATATATATATATATATATAGAGAGAGAGAGAGAGAGAGAGAGAGAGAGAGAGAGAGAGAGACACACATCACACACTCACATACACACACACACACTTTCACACTCACGCACTAGCGGAATTTTAAAATTATTCTCCACATTTCTACTAAAAGTTTTTTTTAAACTGCGATCAGGGTTCGCGTGCTAAAATGCGGACCTTTTGTGGTCAGGTAAACGAGGTTTGACCTTGATCGCTACAGTTATTTTTTTTTTTTTTCTTGTGTTATATAATTAACCTGGCTGCTCCGCTGAACAGAGATCAATTATCCGATTTCTCTGGTTTGAAGGTGCGTCAGGGGTTGAAGTTCATCGCAAGCGTTCTGTACTATACACGGATGGCGCTCTACCGTGTAAAATTGTGTGAGTGGATCGAAAGTTTAAAAATGGTCGGACAAGCGTGAAGCACCAAGAAGGGGTACAGTCCCCATCAACCTCCACACTGACGTGAAGATTCAACAAGCTCGAGTGATGGTTCTGGCGAACCGACCACTGTGGAAAAATTTGAAACCATTATTGTTGCTGTTGTTGTTGTTGTCATCCTCATCATCATCCTCCTCATCATCATCATCATCATTTCTGTTAATATTCTTATCAGTTTGAAAGAAGGCAACGAAAACATATAAGTCATTTTAGCAATTTAGAAATATAGAAAACCAGTTATATTCACCTACTACTCATTGCTTAATAGTGCAGTCTCGAAGGTAAACAGGTCAATGACATGACTCCACTCTGTTCAGCAGATGATGTTGGTTCAGATGCCGCAACAAGTTACTATTGGTTTTTCTACACACACGCGCGTGTGTTTGTGTGTGTGTTTATAACTTTTAATCGGTTGAAGTTACGAAGTTACTCAAAAGCCATTACATATATATATATATATATATATATATATATATATATATATATATATATATATATATATATATATATAAACTCATGCAAGTTCTCAGATTCTATTATCACTGAAAATTGTTCTCCTTCCTTCTCTCCTCTTCCTCTCCTTCTCTTCCTCTTCAATTATTATTACAATTATTGTTGTTGCTGTTGTTGTTTGTCATGAACTATCGTGTTTCAAAGAGTTCTACTTCGAATATTTATTTCTTGTTGGATTCCTCGATGGAAAAAAATACTTGTTGCTCTTGTTGTTTATGATGTTAATGTTGTTTCCACAAGCAAAGTGTTTTGGAATGATTAACCGTGCACGCTATTAATCGTTGGCTGTAAGCACGCCCCTCCAAAAAATATTGTAAACACAAAATGCGAGTCGCACAAACATTTACAATTTGGGAGACACGAAAAAGAAAAACGGCAAGAACAGAAAGCACAAACTACAGCAGTTATCTATCAATGGCTAGAGTTGGAATCTGTAATAGACAGTGGTTTCAAATTTTGGTACAAGACCAGCAGTTTAGGGGGAAGGGATAAGTTGAATATATGGACCCCAGTGTGCAACTGGTGCTAGTTTTATCAACCCCGAGAGGATGAAACGCAAAGTTGGCTGCGCTAGAATTTGAACTCAGAATGTAGAGACGGGTTAGTCGATTACATTGACCCCAGTGTTTCACGTGTACTCAGTTTATCGATTCCCGAAAGGATGAAAAGCAAAGTTGACCTCGGTGGAATATGAACTCACAACGTAAAGACGCACGAAAAGCCGCTAAGCATTTCGGCGGACGCGCTTGCTCGTCGCCTTGCTGCAATGAAATATTAGGAACGAGTGCACTCGAGATAAAAGGGAAAGCGTCAAAGTTGAGTGTCACATGAGAATGACTTCTTACTCGAGATATCTACTCAAGAAAAAGGAATACCTATGTTTATGGAACGTAAGTGTTAGAGAGAAACAGGGGGGGGGGGATGCTCTTTCGACGGGGGCTGGATGTATGAAACCATAAGGAAATTAAGATTGGAGATGGAGCGAGAAGTCAAGCAGAGCGTACAAGCATCAGGTTGCAGAGAAGATATTAAAACCAACAAGGAACCATGGCTCGTAACCACGTTCGTGGCACAATAGGCTGTAGGTTGTGAGTTTGATTGAGGGCGGTCTCAGTATATGCATAGGTAAGGGATATACGGACATGTAACTCTTTATGATCCAACAAGCATCACTAAACAATCTCAGAGCTGTATTACGAGTCGCGTACGAGGATGACAACAGTCTGTTAGTGCGTGGTTTCACTACACACACAGAAACACACACACGCACACAGAAACACATACATACACACACAAACACACACACACAGAAACACATAAGCAAATACACACACACACAAACACAAACACACACACAGAAACACACACACAGACGCACACGCGCCCACACACACACACAACTCCATATACAAGCATTTTTCCATTCACAAATAGTTATTTTGTCCTTTAGCAGACGTAACTTGTCTTCTATGCATCTGTGTGCGAACGCGCGCACACGTGAGTGTATACACTTACACAAATACATCTATATTTACACACATACATGTATGTATAAATGCAAAAATGTATACGCACATATATATTGTGTAGGTATGGTTCTGTACGCATTTATATATGCATTCTTATGCATATATATGTATGTGTATGTGTGTGTGTGTGTTTGTATGTATATGTATAGATAGATACATACATACATGTATGCATGCATACAGACAGACAAATATACATATATACATACATATACACACTCACACATACATATATACATATACATACACGCATACATACACACATATATATACATACCATACAAACATAGAAACCAAACATTTTCTTTGGTAATCCAGTCATATTTCTCTTTGAATAATTTGCCTAATTTGACTAATTTCTCTAATTAGTTTTACTAACGTTCAATCATTAACCCACCACCCCTACAATCCCCACTGCCTTTCATTCACACACCTCACACATATTTAATTATCGAATATAATGATCGTCGGCTATTGAGGGGCATAGATTATCGATTTCGTGTCAATTACTTCACCCTTTCCCATAACTAATTATTGCTTGTGTCTTGTCATTAGTTAACTAGAGTAGACTTTGTGACACAAACTCCAATTATCATATATACACGCACTTATACTTACAAACACATTGTGTGTATATATACATACAAGGATGTACGCATGCGTACATATATATATATGTATGTATTATGCGGATATATTTATACATACACACACACACATATATATATGTGTGTGTGTGTGTATATATATATATATAAACTTACTTGGAAATGGATGCGTGGCACTCAATTAAATAATGATATAAATAATATATATATGCATATATGGGTACAGGACGTCACCAACAGTAAACAACATGAAGTGCAAAAACAAATGAGTTAATACGCAAATAACGACAGGAAAAATAAGGACGAGTAATACAAGGAATGACCCTTCATCAGTTATCGGCTATCTGTCTACTCCCCATTTCGAGCAATCAATGACAGTATGAGTCTTCGAAGACAGTTGCTCCCATAAATGCCAAAATAAATTTTGAATTTATGGAGGGTGAAATTTAGGAACAAAAATAGGACAGTGGAAACATACAGGAAAACCGAACGAAAATAAACATGGAGGGTCGTTAGATCGGAATATTTTCTTTGAAAAGAGAAAAGATAGAAGAGAGAGATAGGAGACATCTAGTCCTTATAACGTCCCTACATGTGATGGATATTGGTGTCTTCAAAACAAAACTGGATCTCTTCCTGTCAAAGATTTTGGATGAGCCTACCTCATGGCATAAAATACAGATGAGGGCAGCAGTATCAAACTCACTTATTCGTCGAATTCCACATATCAGAGGAGGTTTCAAGTAATGATGGTGTAGCAAAGTAAACGGTGGTGCCTCAGCAAGGCCGCAGCTCACGAGCTGAAACTAGTTAAAGATTATATATTGGTATTTGACAATTAAAACTACTCAATGTAACTGTAGAGGACTATAGTTTTCTTAGGTCTAATAACTGTGGATTGAAAGCAAAGATGAGGTTTCATTTAGCTCGCTCCGATATTCTTCTACGTTCGGAGCCCTAAATTCGTGCTGAAGAGTAATTAGCTTTCCGTCAAGTGTTTGGCGTTAGCTTTGCTTGCATAGCATGTAATTGGTGAGGTGAGAATTCATTAATCCCTTTACATCTTATTATTGTTGTTAATCATCCAACATGGCGGCGCAAATTGTTGATGTTTTCATCAAGTCTTGTTTCTGTTTAGTAATCTCATTAACACGCGCGCCGTAGGTTTCTCTTTGGTATCTTTTGATTGTAATAGAAGCTAAGTATATGAAAGTGTTATGTGTCCAGTAATTAACATCACATGATTCCATGTGTTCTTCAGCACATCATCGATAACTTTCAATGTGAGAGCAGTTGGCTGGGTTCTTTTTTTTTTTTAAGAAGGATGGCCTGCTGTGGTTCAACAGCGGCCCCAAAAATTTAAAAAGTTCTTTTTACGAACAGTCGTTTTAGCATCTTAAATTGAATGTATTCCACGGTCGTTTCTTTTGAATCAGCTGCAGATGGCGACACATGAGAGTTTTTAGTGATGGTCGCAGCAGTGTATTTACTTAACTTTCCATCCTTCTAATGCCAGAATTTGAGCGGTTCTCAGTGTTTTGAGGAAATCGATTAGCATTACAGGCGTTGGAATAGTAATTACTGAGATAACCATTTTAGCCTCCTTGCAAAGAAAGATGCTGCTTGTCGAAGCCGTTTTGCCATATCTAATGTTTTGTCAGAGGTTGATACATACATACATACATACATACATACATACGTACATATATACATACATACATACATACATACATACATACATACATACATACATACATACATACATACATACGCGGACAACTGCTTCGAAACCTCCAGCTTCCATATCCAGATTATAAATCCACAATTATACCAGTAATAATTGGTGTACTTGGGTTTGTGAGTAAATATGTTAATGATAATCTGGATAAGCTTGGATTTTCAAAAAAAGAAATCAACCAGCTGACTCACACATTAGAAATACAATCTGTAAGTGGAACAGTAAGAATATGCAAGACTTTTCTCAAGATTAGAATGTAGCATAATTCTAATTTACATTCCAATGATGGAGTTTTGTGTCTTTGTTAGAAACCAGCCTCTTCTTCAGAGGAAGAATTTAAACAATTAAAAACAGAAGAGAGCATATGTACATATGCATGTGTGTGTGTGTGTGTGTGTGTGTGTGTGTGTGTGTGTGTGTGTGTGTTTACTCTTTCCCCACATCTTCCATAGAAAAGTTGGTTGAAGTCTACCAAGAGTAGACTACAAGAGAGCATTTCAAATTATGTTAGACGGTGGGGTTAGATAATTAAATGAACACAACAAGTTAAATACATTTATTAAAGAAAATCAATTACGAACATGAATAACTGCTGCATACATAATACGTGACTAAAAAGTGTATAATCAAAGAATTTACTAAATTATATTAAATATAGGTCAGCAAAGCACATTTGAGGTTAATCAGAATTATGAAATTATCAGTTAATGACAGAAGTATATTATGTATATCTTAAAATCAATAAACAGCTATCAAAATGAGATTCTTCTGGTTACACTCACTGAAGAAAAAATTTAATTCATGATCGGAGCGATATTTGTCTCAAGTTTGAACACATCGTATAGAGAGTCACTACAGTGTACTCAGGCACAACATCAACAAAAAGAAAAAAGAAATCAGGGAATACTAAATCGGGAAATGTAAACAGAATGTTTTCAGTTGTAGAAGAAATAGAAATTATAAATATATTTTGTTGGAGTTATTAAGTGAATATTGTTGACTTATATCACCTGACAGAGAGGCTGGCCTTCTATCAGTGAATATAGCCAAAGCCACATTAATAAGAGGATAAAGAAAATGGAAAGCGAACAATATAGACAATCGGAATTTACACCAAATTCAAGTGAAGAGTAATCCTTTTTTAAATTCTAGCAAGAAGACGGACCATATTTTTCTAACATTGTTAAGAGAGCCACGGAGTTCAAGTTGACAGTAATCAGCGATATAAAACAAAGAATATTTACAATGGAATAATATCTAGTCAGTTTAACATATAAACGCCTGTCTATATTCCCTTTCCGCAACTGTTAAGCAGTAACTTTAAAACACTAAAGAAATAAACAAAAGAAAAACAATACACAAAATATGAAATTGACTTTTGGAAACAGAAAATATTTTTGATCTACAAAAGACTATCAGTTATGGCAATACTTGTCCTCGGCAAGCAATCTAATAACTACACTGCTTGCTAAGAAAACTCGAAGACAATTTGATCAGCCTCGAACAGGTGTTAAAACTTGTGAGTGAGAAATTTTGTCTTCAGAAGAAGTCAACTAAAAGAAAAATAACAAGAAATTCAGTTGAAAATCAATCAACAATTTACGGAGAGGTGAGAGGGCAATCATTAAGGAAGATAGAGTAAATGGAGATCTAACAGGGTATTCTTATGCTAGAAGAAATCCGGAAAATATTGTCCCTGCATTACACCAAAGGCATACAGAATTAATCATAATATCCTCGAGAATGCAATAGAAAAATCCGAAGACAGAAAATCACTGGGAAGAGATTTTATTGTTGGCAACTCACACAAAAGCCTGGTCTTCGATCGAGGTTACCTTGTCGATTTTTACCTGCAAGATCTTGGTATGGATATAAATATAGGAAGCTGGTTACTATTAGCCAAAACAAATCTCATGCGAAAAAAGACGTACATACCAGAAAACAAAATTTGAAAAAACCTGTCTGAACTTATTCCCCTGTGATCATTGAGTAACTGATATTATCATTATAACCAAACAAGCAATTAAGAGGAAAGGAGTTTGAGGATGTGATGAGAGAATCCTAATTAACAAAACACTGGCGCCGGAAGTGCAGCGACAGAGGAAGTATTTGGTTAGTTTGGTTGAATAACAAAAAACCATTCGGGTGTGTTTCCCAGTCGTGGATACAAGCAGTTCTTTGCCTCACTAAAGTTGCCGACTATAATCAAAGTCACAGTCAACATGCCTTCATCCTGGGCCGCTATCCAGAAGAGAAAAACAGAAAGGTTTTGTATTGATTCTGATAGGATGAAATATTTCAGGGAGAAACTTCCTGTGATGCTGTTCATATTTGTAATGAAACCATTTAAGATTGTGCAAGAAACCTGAAAGTTATATGTCTGCTGTCAGGAAAACAGAAACATCAAATATGATTAAACGCCTTTTGGTGAACGGCCTAAAAGTATATACGAAAGAATTAAGGATGTTCAAGAGATTTTGACATGGTTACAACATTTTCAAGGGATATAAAGATGAATACGAGCTGAGATGATGTTCCGATCTGATTTTAAAATACAAGCCAGTGTAGCAGCATCTCTAAAAAATAGTCTGACTATTTTTCTGAGATTCTACTGGGAATGTAAGAATGGAAATGTATCCTACGATGTCACTTTTAACAGGAAACGTGTGACCAGAGAATATTACACTCGGATGAAAAACTCTCGAAGCTCTCTGCATACAATGAATCGGTGTCCTAAAAGGTGTTTAATGTACCAGTATTCATACCAATATTTAAGCTTCTCAATTGGATTCTAGAAGAAATCCGGACCTTTGATGCTAAAATCCGAAAAATATCAAACACCACAAAAATATTCATATTTACAGTGGTATTAACACCATCTCTGCCTAAAACAAAAACAAGGAGATTAGGGCTTAAGATCGATTCAAACAGCCTCTGAATGTCACATCAAAGCTCTTGGACACAATTTAATCACCAGGTGCTGAAGTGCATCCAAGAACGATTATTTTATACGAGGCACAGGCGTTAAACTGTTCTTGCCACTGCACACACGCATGTGCGCAGACGAGAAGATATGCGTGGCTATAAATCATCAAATGATAGTAAAATAGATAACCTGAGTAGTCTACCTTGAATCAACAACTTGTCTAATAATAAATCTCACTGTAAAGGCTATGATTTCTCGAAACAGGAAAGAGCAACGAACAACATGATGCACAAAATCGCATCACCACATTATAAATTACCTAAAAACGTCATCATGTTACTTTCGACACTTACCTTCAGCATTCGACTCCCAGCAAAATCTTAGCAACATCATCGTGACATACAATGTCTCTCAGGCAGTTTTAAACTACTAAATTCCAACTTTCTCCAGGTCTGATCACCACAATTTTTTTTCAGAAACAGAGAGAGACAAAGTGGCAGTGACTTTATTTATCGACCTTGAAAGCAAGCTTGACCTCGACACGATTTGAATTCAAAGCACAGAGAATACCATAAGGCATTCTATCCGGTGCTCTCTCGACTCTAACCATTGACCATTATCTACAGGTGTAGTCGCCAAAACACTTTGCAATATAATTTCTACAGTCATTTTACAACAGATTACATCTTAAATTAAAACATTTAAATACAAAGAAAGATAAGAAATAAACGAAAGATAAAAAAGGGAAGAAAGGAAAAAAATGGGGTGGGTAAAGCAGAAGATGAAGGGGGAGAGGACGATAGGCCACACACCCCCGCCTCAGTAATGACTGTGGTGGCGTTGCTGCAGAGAAAGGCCTGGGACACTCACTTGTTGAAACGATAATCCGATCAGTGGCGGCGGCGGCGGCGGCGGCGGCGGTGGTGGTGGTGGTGGTGGTGGCTGCGGCGTTGTGGGGAGGGGTTGTCGTTGTCGTGGAGGTGGTAGCGGCAGTGGTGTTGGTGGTGGCGAAGCTGGTCGTGATGATGGTAATGGTGGTGGTGGTGGTGGTGGCGTTACTTGTAGGTTGTTTTTCTGTTCAGGCACATAATTTTCTGAGTTATGCTAGAGTTGTCCCCCTTACATCAAGAGCTTAAATCTTAATTTTGATATTTTCGCAAGACCAGGTTCCGCATAGAGATTTCGTTTCGCGGTCGAGTGCGGTATCAACGTTAATGTCTTGTCAGGAATGGATGGACGTCAAAACATCATTTTTTTCCCCCTTTTGCTGACTGTTTTTGTACGGTAAATCAATTTACTTTTATCTTCATTCTGCTTCAAGTAATCGGATGTTGGGTACAAACGTTACAGGGACCAATCAATCACGTTGAAAATCGAAGTTAAATAAATACACCCGAGTAAGTTTATTTGTTATTTTTATTTTTTGTTTTACCTTTTTTGTTGGGTTTGCTTTCTTATGGATTTTTTTATGGATAAGCTTAACATGTTATACATACACACATCTGTAGAGTGACCCTTGGTTTTATACCAATAAAGTGCTTAGCAGTATAGGCAATTCGTCAGGCTCAAGTTAGCTACACCTGTGACCGACCGTAACTTTGAACTTCCTAAAAAATATATTACTGTTTAGAGTGACCTTTTCTTTTGTTTTTGTTTTGTTGTTTTAGATATATGAACAACTGACGATATATATATATATCCAATTAACTAAAGGCAGTTTTGTTTTGTTTGTGCTTTTCCCTCCGGTTTTTGTTCTATGTGTGCCATAAATATCGCCATCCGTTTAGAGAAAAATTTGTAGTTTAGAATCAGTAGTTCTTTGACTGCTATTTCTAAATTTTCAGTATGTTGGAGAAGCAACTCAATGCTAATCCCTGTATATTTATGATGATAAATGGTTTTACCGATATATGTTTTTCATACTGAACTACTTGGCAAAATTGTTAATTATTAATTCTATTACTAATTGACGATTCCCTGCCCTTATTCTTGTATATTATTCTTGTATATATATATATATATATATATATATATATATATATATATATATATATATATCTGTGTGTGTGTATGAATGTGTATGTATATATATATACGAGTGGGTGGACAAACGAAAGGGCACTCAACACATGTATTGGGTGTTACATGTATAGATCAAAACAGTTTGATTCACAATCCTTGGTACGACCCAAGGTGACAGCACATGGAATCTACGTCTCCACACTTTCTATTTATAATGACAAAATATGAACTACTATCGGAATTTACATACCATGGATAAGAATCATTTCTACCCATTCTGCACACCATTTTCCTTGAATAATGGAACTGCAACTATGACATCCTACATATATTTTTTTAAATTTTACTTTTATTCTCTTATTTCCCTTTATACTTCTTATTTCCATCCTTTTCCAAAATAATTCCTTATATTGAACAACAGGCGTTGGTTTGTTTACATCCCCGTAACTTGGCGGCTAGATACGAGGTACCATTAGAACGAGTGCCAAATATATTGTTCAAAATAATTACTGTTGTCGATTTGTTCGACTAGAAGCCCTTCGAGATGATGCTCCCACTGAGCGCAGTCCAAGGATTCAAACAAGTGAAACATAGAAGAAATACGCGCGAGCACATACACATGCATTCCTTTATTCCTTTATCTCTTTCAGTCATTTGACTGCGGCCATGCTGGAGCACCACCTTTAGTCGAACAAATCGAACTCAAGACGCATTCTTTGTAAGCCTAGTACTTATTCTATGGCAGAAGGAAAGGACTAAATGGATAGAACGGTTTTGGCCTTCCGAAATATCTATTTCGAAAAGTAAATTATAGAATAGCTGCTTGTTACGATGGTTTTGTATGAATATGCGAAGGCAAAGCAAAGAAAAGGTGACAGTTTTACTTTCAAGAAAGTTTGGACGTTCTCGAAGTCATTGATTCTGGAGCGGAGGATAGAAAGACATAACGGCAACATTGAGCAGGATTATCAAGAATCGATCTAACGAAAAATCGAACGAGCTCAGTTTGGTTCCACAGCAAAAGTCATAAGGGCTGCGGCGTTCAAAGTTACTGACGTTTGTTTGTTTGACAAACCCACGGGAAATAAACATTCCAATTAGCGAGCCGCTTATTTGAGAGAAATATTGGATATTTCAAAACTTTTGGGTTACTTGAATGCTCATACTAGTGTCAGGTGGCTGGAACGATCTTGTGACTGCTACGGGATAACAGCCTGAGTTATCTATAGTGAAACAGCTGATGTTCCAGGACAAAAAATTGAAAAGAGGAGAAATAAAGAAAATTATCTCTTTTTACACCATAGAACATTCAATACAGGTGAGACTGGTGGGCTTTTAGCTTATCGCGCTTTCACAGATAAAGGAGGGAGTTGAAAAGGAGGAAAGAAGTCAAACTGAGAAATCTTTTCCTTTTGTTTTTAGAAGATAAATAAAAGCAGGGAGATTTCAAAAACATTAAGTATCTTCCGGTTGAATATTATGCCAACTTTGATGACGAGAGAGATGTTGGCCGCTTGGCTCACTGAAAATAAAATTTAATATCTTAACTGTTGATAGACATTCGTCCTGTACATAATAAATTCCGCAGATAATGCTTAAGTGAAAAAGTGTTAAACAGATGATAGCAACAACAGCATAGTAGACAGAAAAGCATGAAATCATCATAAAATGTGTGAATAGGTTGCAAAAATAGTGATGAAACAGAGCAAAAATAGTGATGAAATTCAGGATTTGCAGAAATTGGATTTAAGTTTGGCATATTTTTTTAATGTAGACGGTTGTTGTTCGTAATGATAAAATCTAAATAACTGGGATATCACCGAGAGTTTTCACAAATCAGAAAAGAAGCGGAAAAGAAAAGAATGCTGGAAGTGGCTCTTCAACTCGGCAAAAATATAATTTTATCAGAAACTTAGTCAAGTATTGAAAGATTTACGCCAATTCTATTCTTCCTGCTCTTAGGTGTAGGGTTCCGTTTTTCATCACGTGACAGTAATTGAAAACTTCCTGTAAAAATGCTAAATCAGTTAAATCTAAAATAACCAGGGTCTTTTGTTGATTTTGTTTGTGTTGGGGAGTTTTTGTTTTTGTTTTTCTTATGCTTGTTTTGTTTTGCATTTTTCTTTGTCGAAACAGCACTCGTAACAAGTTCCATCAACCAATGCAGCACTACCAAAATAAAAGTTATCTTCTCGCTGATGTTGAGATTTTCGTACTAAAGAAGTGGTAAAAGTTCCGAACTTTGCATTAGGTTGTCGACATCCGGAATGGTGAACTAAAATACGTGTCAAGTAAATTGTCGGTAGCAAAACTATGACTTTCGTACTCGTCTGACATTGGCAAGAAAATCTTTTAGTAATGACCTCTTCTGTTATGTATTTAAGATAACTATCGCAATTGGGAAGTTCAAGCTTTTGACACAAATAATGAAATTATATCCAACTGTAAATAATATTAATATAGACAGAAAGAAAAAGAAAAGAATGATTGACAGACAGACAGACAGACAGACAGACAGGCAGAGATCTACTTATCTGAGAATGTACTGTGTGTGTATTAAAGGAGGTAAACTTTTTAGGCTGGTGGTGGAGGAAGGAGTACAGATGTTGAACGTAGAAACATTAAACGAAACAACTGATGGTGAATGAATTGAAAATGTGCTTCACACAACCTTGACACTTGAAGATGTTCCACAAAATAAACTCGATAGTATTCTAAGGAATGGATCGCCTAAAATGTCAGGAAAAATACAAGATTTATTGCACTTATAAAAGTGCTCCTAGCTTTTCAGAGGTTCTCTGTTCATTGCATGCATTTTAAGTGTAAAGATAAAGCATCTGTCCTTGATATTAAGTTCTTACATTTAAATGGAAAGACACATTTCAAAATTTTATTAAAGAATTCGGTGTTGGATATGAACTCATTTATGTCCTTCTCCATTGCTTTAAATTAGTTTGTGGATCTATTTCAGTTTGTAACTACTTTTCTTAAAGATAAATATCCTATCGCCAACAGGGAAATGATGAACGGATGCAAGATCTGATGTTCCTTTATGATGTAATAAATAATCAAAGAACTCTTAACTTGGATCTCCAAGCAAAGATAACACTGTTTCAGGTTTTAATGACGCAATTTTCATCTTTCAGAATAAAATAAGTTTTCAAAGAGACATATTTACAAGAAACTTGAGTCCCGTTATCAATCTCAATGTAAGAATAAATCCATTCCTGAAATTGAAATAAAAGACAACACACTGGAAGAATACAAAAATAGATTACAAGAATGACTTGATAATTTTCTAAACAGGATTAATAATTTAAGTCGAAGTTCCGTTTTGCTTTCTTCGGAAATTCATTCATGGTTGCTGATGGTCAACTTTCAAAACTCTGTTAGTAAAATGAATTGCTGTTGAAATGGAATTAATCCAATTACAGAAAAGCCTCTGTCGAACGATGTCCTATAAATCCCAGTTGGCAACTAAGTTCTAAGAACAAGTTCTAAAAATAGATACTCTTTACTAAAGAAAATTAAAGTGTGTCTCATCCCAATTGTAATTCACATCTCCCTGCTGGGAATTGCCGTTCTCTTTAATGAAGTTTCTCAAGTCGGACTATTGTGCAATTAACATCTGACCGAGTTAATTCCTAAAGATCTGGCAAAAATAACAGCGACATTTACAAATGACTCAGCCAAAACGAAGGTCAGTGACTTTAATAAGATGGGAGTTAAAGCATTTAGTTTTTTCCTAAAAAAAAAAAACGGCACAACTGTGAATCTGTAAGGAAGTATTTAATTAAAATGTATCTGATTTTATTGAGTTTTTTTTTTTGTTTATTTGGCTGTTTTGTTTTTGTTGTGTTTATTTCGGTGTCTTCTTTTTGTTGCTTTGTTTTGCTTTTTGTTTTGAATTCCGTATCTTTTTACAGATTTTCCACCAGCTTTTGACCAGATATTCACTAAGGAAACTAAACATCACAGTTTCCACCCACCACCCACACCCCGCCATTACTTGTGACAGTTTAATTTGGAAATAATGAAATGCAAATTCACATCGTTTTCTTGGATGTTTCTGTAATTCACTCCAAAGTTATATACACTCAGTACAGTTAAAAGTAATCGTCAGTCAGCATTCTCAAACAGCTTGGTGTGTGTGTGTATATATATATATATATATATATATATATATATATATATATATATATACAGAGAGAGAGAGAGAGAGAGAGAGAGAGAGAGAGAGAGAGAGAGAGTAAGTGTTGATTGGAAGATGGGTTCTCTGCATGTGCAAAAGACAGGATGGTTATGGTTGGAATAACTCAGAACATTGATCTGCTCGCTCATTTTGACTTAAGACTAAATAATATACTCACTCAACATTGCCCCCCCCCCAATACGGAACTGCAATCCCCCACCCCAATACCCATCGACTAAATCATTCCAACACCAAGCGATTCTTCTAAGATCCCCTCCTGATTCTTGGAGTTGTGTTGTAGTAAAATCCCCTCGTGATTCTTGGAGTTGTATTGTGGTATGTGTGTCGCATGTACGGATGGAGGTGGTGGTGGTAGTGGTGGTGGTGGTGGTGGTGGTGGTGGTGGTGGTACATGCGGTGGCGATGGTGAACTGGAATATTATTGATGATAAGCATTGGCGGTGTGGTGTTTTGTGGTATTGTGTTACATGACGTGAAATGCGGTGTGTCGTGGTGTGTTGCGATGTTTGGTTTAGGTTTGACGTGGTGGAGGACGGGTTGAGAAGCGGGTGGCGACGGGGTAGAAGTGATATAGAGGTTTATTAGTTAGGGTGTGTCGGTTGGGTTTGGGAAGGTGTTGGGGAAAGGAAGAAGTCAGTTTAGAACCAAAGAGTGGGCATCACAGACGCTAAACAGGATTTACTTGTTTAAAATATCAATAACTTCTTAAACACCACCATCATCATCATAGCCAACATTAACGTCACCATCACCACCGACACCAGGAACACCCCAGCCACCATCACCGACCGCACCACCACCACCACCTCTGCTTATAAGAGTGCCATAAACACCATCACCACCATTACTGTCAACATCACCACAATAACAACAACTTCTGCCATCATCACTGCCTCTCCCAGCGGCCTCATACTCAGTCGTCCCACCGCCCCACCGTCGTTCACTTAATCACACCAACACCGCCACCACCATCACCATCAACGCCGCCACTACAACACCAACACCACCACCGTATCACATCAGCTGCAACAATATCAACATTCAATCCCAGTAACCTAATTTTATTGACCCTGCTTTATAGTTAACTGTCAAATAGATTGTGTACTAACGGATGACTGTGACGGTGGCGGTGACGGTGGTGGAAGGGGGTAGCAAGAATGGTGGTGCTAGTGGTAGTGATGGTTGCAGGGGGTAGGGATGGCGGTAGTGGTGGTGGTGGTGGTGGTAGTAGGATTCGATCGGCCCACCAATATGCATCTGGTATCTAATTTATCGACCCCAAAAGGATGAAAGGCAAAGTCGACCTTGGCAGAATTTGAACTCAGAACGTAAAGACAGGAAATACCGCTAAGCATTTCGCCCGGCGTGCTAACGATTCTGCCAGCTCGCCGCCTTTAACTGTCACAATATAGAAACAGTTCTCATGGCACCAGCACACAATTTACAGATGCTCACATTTTATACATTTTCCGTGAATGTTTCATGGGTCCAGCTAGTTATTATTCAGCGTTAATTATTGCCTACTTTGGTAAGTTGTCATTGTGCTACTACATCTTTCCTTTGTATCACCTTTGCCTTCTATTCACATTAGTACTTTTGCTAGCATTAACACCATTACAACTACTTGTTGTTGCTGCTGTTGTCAGCGACAGTGCTCGCTCTGTTATGGCCTGTGTTGTAATTGCTGTCCTAATTATCATCATCTTCTTTGTTCAGATTATCTTCCGTACAGTCGATGGAGTGTTATTGTTGCCTTGACTGCTTGCCCATAGAGAAATGACAGGTCCTCGGTATGCTAGCTAAATTGCTGCTGCTGCTGCAATGTGTTGGGGTGGAGGAGGAGAGGATGTTGAATTTAGGGAGATGATCATATAGGCTGTTTAATTGGTCTATATATATATATATATATATATATATATATATATATATATACACATATATATATATATATATATATATATATATATATATATATATATATATATATATATATATATATATATATATATATATATATATATATATATATACATTCCAGGCGTGCGTATTCATAAACAGTACAAATCCCCGATATAAAACTCGTCATGATAGAAATAAAGATTATATGATAACACTCCATCTACTAGAAATACCAATCAAATCTCCTTCAAATCACACTCTGCGTATTAACACACACCGAATAATGTAGCTGTAGGTTGTCTACTCAGAAGTAAAAATGAGTAAAACGAATGATCACGGCTGGAAAGCCCTTGATAATGCGTTTGCTTCATCGGATCTAAGAGGTTAACCAACAACAACTTTTGTCATGATTTCCGAACAGGATATAAAAGAAAAAAACATATCATAATTGGGAGTTATTTAGTACAATGAATTTCGGTGAAATGCAACTTATGTTAATTAAACGATAGTTTTATATCTGTGGAAGACTTCTCTTTCGTATGGGATAGGGGAATTTTAAGTGGAGAATATTTTTGTTTTAGTTTTGTTTTTGTAATTTGTTTTAATTGACATCAATGGAATAATGATGACATCACTCTTTAAAGCATTAACACATGTACATTGATACCCTAATTATGAAAGCTCAACAGTTACTTGACCTGCCAGAAATAGCAACCAAATCTCCCCCAAATCACACTGTCTTGAAAAGGATTTATATATTGGACAATGTAGTCCAGTATAAACTATGCCTGAATGAAAGACAGAGCAGTCACGCCTTTGATCAGATGTTGTCTATATGAGAGCTGACCCGGGGTTAAACAACAACGAAAAGCATATTAAATAATGTAGCCATTATTACGTTTTTGGTAATCAAGTAAGCTAAAACTTCTTTATATCGTATTCATAAACAGCACAAATCCCTGATATAAAAATCGCCATAACAGAAATAATTATCATAGAATTCCAAAAAAATAATCAGATTCAGATAATAATCCTTTCTAATACAGGGAAAAAGACTGAAATTTTGGGGAGCGGGATAGGCGATTACATCGACCCCAGTACTCAACTTATTTTCTCGACTCCGTAAGGATGAAAAGCAAAGTCGACCTCGGTGGTGTTTCAACTCAGCACGTAACGGCAGACGAAATACCGCTAAGCATTTCGCCCGGCGTGCAAACGACTTTGCCAGCTCACCACCTTACCAAACACACAAATAATGCCCTAATCCTAATCTCAGCTGATATCTGTTTCTTGGTTATGCCGTCGCCGACTAAACCGGCAACAGAACATTAGTGCGTACAGAATGAATGGATAAGCCAACTGGGCAAATAGATAATGCATGTCCACTACGAATGGATTAACTCAACGAGGAGTCAACAACCAACCATCAAATCTACAAATGGAGTGAGATCCTATGACTCTCTTGGTTACTCCTGCTCCCGGTTGTCTACCTCAGATGTATAGGCCTTTTACCCAGGGACACCCAAACGAGAAAAACTCCTTAATAAAAGTGGAATACATCCAAGGTTGTTTAAATCAGGTCAACATTATTATTATTATCTCTTCTTTTATATTGTCTGAAATGACAGACACGTGTCATTACAAGATTATACTCTATCTGAATGAAATACGGAATGGCCACGTATGGACAGTCTTTAAACGTAGTCTTTAAACAAGGAAAGATACATTGGCTAATGTTATTCTAGATACACTATGTCAAAATGATGTACAATAGACAAGGCTGCAGTGTGAGGACTTGGATGGTGGAAAAACCTATCGAAGCACGAGAGAAGTTGCTTGAAACCCGTATAAGGGATGAAAAAAAAAAAACTTCCCCACATGCATAATTACCTGCAGCGTATGATAAATAATTGCATTCTACAATCTTTATTGAACATTTGCCTCGAATTTGAAACAAAAGACACAAGCACAAACACAGGCGCGCGCTCTCACACAACCGTGAATAGTGCCAAGACTAATGGTGTACCACTTTCGAAATAATCTAACGCCACAACAGTGTAATTCTAATGCAATTTTTACGAATTTTTGGCAAGTCCATGACTTTCTTGTGGGAAACCAAGCTGTTCTAGACCAATGCCGCTATTTTTTTTCCATTGGAATCTAAAACAATATTTCACTTTATTATATAACAAGACATCGTCTATTTATGTTGAATGGATTTCTACAAAGGAAAGTTTTTTTCACTTTCCTTCTCTGATATTTTATTTTCTTCGGCACCAAATACTTCATAATGCTGCCATATTCTACAGCTATTACATTTCACGAAGTAAAAAACGTTAACTTAAAATAAACAAATATTAAAACATAAAAATTAAGTTTTTTGTTTAACTACATACACATACACACACGCACACACATACCTATATATATATATATATATATTACTCTTTCACTTGCTTCAGTCATTTGACTGCGGCCATGCTGGATCACCGCTTTTAATCGAACAAATCGACCCCAGGACTAATTCTTTGTAAGCCTAGTACTTATTCTATCGGCCTCTTTTGCCGAACCACTAAGTTACTGGGACATAAATACACCAGCCTCGGTTGTCAAGCAATGGTGGGGGGAAACACACACACACACACACACACACAAACATATCTATAATTCTTTCCCCCTCCTTTCTCTCCCTTTCCTTTTTTCTCTCTCATCCCTTCTCTGATTCTTTTTTCTCCTCTTCACCGTTTTCTATCTGTCTCTCCCTCTTCCTCCTTTACTCTCTTGTTGCTCACATGTTACCATCGTGCATCTTTTTTCCACACGCATTCATCTTTCTTTAATTCCGGTTTGTTGCACAGACCAGACGTATTCTTGTCTGTCTCCACCCCTGTCTTTTCTCCTGTCAAAGAATGTTGCTCAGCGTTCGCCACCATACCCCGCCTGGCTTGGCAGCGCTCACTATTTGTTTCGCTGTCCTGTTTTTGTTACTAACTTTGACCCT
>NC_142951.1:35910517-36048017 GCF_046866305.1 Octopus bimaculoides | reverse complement strand
ACCACTACTACCATGATCTCCACAACCACCACCACCAACACCCACTCTCACTACCATCAACATTATTACTGCCACTACCACCACTACCACCACTACGACTGAAAGCATTTCTTTATCTAAATACAATTAAAGTATTATTTAGATGAAGCACACGACCGTCTTTAATGATTGCAGGAGGGTTCGCGTTGAAGCGGTAGCTGTGATGGTGTTAGCGGTGGGGAGGGGGTGTAGCAGTGATAGTGGTGGTAGAGAGGGTGGTGGTGACAACGGTGGTGGTGGTGGTATTGGTAATAGTTCTGGTGGTGTTGGTGGTGACGGCACCGATAGCGGTGGTGGTAGTAACGATGGTTGTGGTGGTGGTGCTGCTGCTGCTGCTGTCACCTTAGCAGCAGCGAGCGACGTCGGTAGTGCTGTTGCTGATAGTAAGGGGGGCGGTGGCGTGTGACGTCTGGTGGTGTTGGATATTCATTTCTTCTGTTATTCAAAGCTGTTGCGCTTAGTGCCTAGCAGCGTTGTTTAGTGACCCCCACCGCTAACTCAATGTGAGACAGCCGAGAGAAAAAAATTTCCCCCGCAAATACACAATGTTGACCAGGCGCTTAGACAGGATCGTATCGTAAAACCAGGCTTCAAATGTACGTATAAATAGTATAAACATTCTTTTATTATTATTATTATTATTATTATTATTATTATTATTATTATTATTATTATTATTATTATTATTATTATTATTATTATTATCATTATTGTATAATTTATTATTATTAATATGGCAAGCAACAAAAACAAACAGCTATACATACTATAAGTACACACAAACACACACGCACATAAATATATACACATTCTTAGAGTGAAAGTTATTTCTGTCACGTCCACACAAAACATGTGTATACATGTGTGTGTGTTTGTGTGTTTGTGTGTGTAGGTATGTATGATACACCATAAAGCTAAGACCTTTATGGACGTGAAACCTAAGGTAACCCCATAAACTGGCCTTATCTAACTTTAGTATATATATATATATATATATGTATATATATATATATATATATAGAATTAACATTGCTTATATATATATATATATATATATATATATATATATATATATATATATATATATATATATATATATATATATGTATGTATGTATGTATATACACGCGCGCGCGCGTAAAAGACTTCCCCGTTTTTCCCGAGCGTCAACCTAATACACCTGTTAGTTTCTCCTACACCTGTCTTCATCTTTTGATTTTCTGTAAACTTCAACTAGATATATGTACAGGCTGAGCCAAAAGTCACGCACAAAATAAGTTAAATTCGCTCCGGAATTGTCAAAGACACGCTTCAGCTTTTCCAAAATTGAATAAAATAAATAAAACAATAGTGAATACACATGTACTTGTACATGAGGAACAAAATGAATAATAATAATAATAATAATAATAATAATAATAATAATAATAATAATAATAATAATAATATTCACGTAATATAGATGAAATGTCAAATATTTTGGTACGTGACTTTTGGCTCACCGCGCGTGTGTATGTGTGTGTGTGTGTGTGTGTGTGTGTGTGTGTGTGTGTGTGTTTGTGTGTGTGTGTGTGTGTTTGTGTGTGTGTGTGTGTGTGTGTGTGTGTGTGTGTGATGGCGATGGTGATGCTAATGTTATTGTTTTCTCTCAGTTTGTCAGCCCCTTCAGGAGCAACCTTTACCTCCAGAGGCGTTCTACGTCGCGATTTCTTTTTATTTTAGCCGACATTACGCAATGAATTTTTTGTTTTAAGACGACAGCATGTGATTTGAGGGACTTTTCGCTATTTCCAAAATGTGGATCTAACAACGAAAGTTCCTGGTTTTTATATAAACACACAAAAAACGTATATTCATATATATAAACATGTGTGTGCGTGTGTGTGTGTGTGTGTGTCAGCGTGTATAAAACTATGTAAACATTTAAACATCTGTAATGTGTATTCGTTAGCATGTAAAGCAACATCCACAGTAACCATACACATACACACACAAGCAAACAGGCAAACGCATATATAAATACTGATGTGCGTACACATACATGAAATCATACACTATATTATAACTCTGTGTGAGTGTGTGTGTGTGTGTGCGTGTGCGCGCGCGTGCGTGCACAATTATGAACAATCCCAACGATTCTAAACATGATTCTTTTTTCTTTTGTTTTGGTTCTGATGTTTATGTCTGGATTTCCTCTAAAGACTTAAATCTAGCTACCGATCTACAAGCGCAACCCACTTTACATTCTTTCGGCCTCCACCCATTGTTATGCCATATTTATGCGTGTGTATATATACATATATATCAATAATTAAATATATTCTGTTAGAATATTATACATTGAATTTATGAGTGCTCTTTGTATAAAATATCAAAAATATTAATACTATAAAGCATTCAGACATTAATAGGAGCGATTATATATACTGTATTTTGAAATCATAGCATGAAATTTAATATCAAAAAAAATTCTCACGACGATATATACGTCTAAAATAATATTACAATAGTATTTTATATATATTTTATTTTTTTAAATATATGTAAATATATGAAACATGACAGTTTAAAAATTTATTAATTAATGCACCTTACGATCGTTTCACGAAAATATTGTCATTATAATAGATCCATTGTTGATACACATTGATAGACGATACTTCCGCTCGTCAGAAACTGAAGAAGCCCGTCGTATATACATACATATATACATACATACATAGATAGATACGTAGACAGACAGATAGATAGATAGATAGATAGATAGATAGATAGATAGATAGATAGATAGATAGATAGATAGATAGATAACAGATAGATAGGCAACACACACATATTTTGGAAAATATAAATACGCGGACATAGTAATATGATTGCATATATGTTAATAAATCAGGGTGATGAACATGCTTGCGAGTAAAATTATGCGAAAGTGCAAAACGAAAATACAAATAAGTGTGTGTGTGTGTGTGTGTGTGTAAGTGTGAGTGCACCCACCCATTCGCGCCAACCCACAATTGCTGCGTTTGTCTATAATTAAATGATGTAACAAGCGACATCTTTTACGCATTCCTTTCTTTGCATAAACATTACTTATCTCCTAAATAACTACTTATCTGTCCTTAGGCGTGGCTGCGTGCTAAGAAGTGTGCTTCCCAACCATATAGTTCCGGTTCCAGTTCCACTGTGTGACACCTTGGCCAGGTGCCTTCTCCTCAGGCTGATCAAAGCCTTGTGAGTGGATTTGGTAGAGAGAAGCTGGAAGAAGCCTATCTGATATATATATATATATATGTGTGTGTGTGTGTGTGTGTGTGTGTGTGTGTGTGTGTGTGTGTGTGTGTGTGTGTGTGTGTGTGTGTGTGTGTGTGTGTGTGTGTGTGTGTGTGTGTGTGTGTTGAGCGAGCTGAACTGAAGGTAAAGATTATAGCAGCATTCAATAACTTAAACAAGGAGATCATCCAGAAGTGTTGCAAGAGATTCCAAAGTCTTCTGGACGCTGTGGTTGAAGCCAATGGTGACTTTATTGAATAAATTGATTCAAGATATTTCCAGATATTTTAATGTAATTCTGGTAAATATATCTGTTAAAATGTTTTCATTTTTGAGTAATTTGGATGACAATATATATTGTATATATATATATACACTATATATATATTTATTATATGTATGTGTGTATATATATGTATATACATATTATTATATGTATGTGTGTATGTGTATGTATATACATACACACACACACACACACACATATATATATATATACATATATATATATATATATATACATATATATATACATATATATATATATATATATATATATATATATATATATATATATATATATATATATATATATATATATATATATATATATATATATATATATATATTTAAATATAAATATATATATATAGGAAGCAGAGACGTGTACTTGATATGCTTGTTTAATAATTCGTCTAAACAATTAATCTTTTACAGGAAGTGCTCTGTAACTAAATAAGAATTAGTGTTATGACTAAAGTTCATGTGAAAGAAATTTGGTGGGAAATGGCGAATCTTGAATATACAGGTGCCAAAAGCATGCCAATGTGTGTGTGTGTGTGTGTGAATGTATATGTTTTGTGTGTGTGTGTGTGAATGTATATGTTTTGTGTGTGTATTGTGTATATTTATATGTATATATATAACTACCTATGTGTGTAATAAATAAATCTCTGTATATATATATATATATATATATATATATATATATATATATATGCTCGCGCGCGCGCACGCTTGCACGCATGCACACGCGCACGCACATTTCCATCTTACTGTGTGTCGTGTGACAAACACTTTTTCCATTTTGTCTGCTGGTGCCTGGAGAAATGTTTCTATCTTGTGAGAGACAAGATTCGCCGTTCCCTCTTCCTTACTGTTGCCTCCCCACTTCCTTTCTCATGAAGAATTTAATAAAATAATTCTATTATTACTAAACTGGTGCTTGGAATAGACATTACCATAAAATGTTAATGAAAAGTTGTAAATTAGATCTTTAGGCTTTTGTTTCATGTAAAGCAAGTCAGTAGCTTCCAGTGCGGACAGTGACTGGAATCGTCTCATCTGCAGAACAAATGTAATTTAACCAGTAGCAAGAATGAATAGTTTAATTGTGTAGCTGAGCTTCTTTCCTCATATCGTTCTTGTCGTGTCAGACATTTGTTTAACCCTTTTGCATTAAAACTGATCATATCTGACCCATATATTTTACTTGTTTTATATTCAAACAAGCCTCTCACATGCGAGTGATAAATCAGGTGAATAGGGTGGGTACGAAAGTGATACCATGTTATTTGGGGCGAGAAATTCACGAAGTAGGAGAGCTCGGAGACAGGGTGCATTGACGTCGTGAAGAATCCAATTCTTCGCGCTCTACAGATCCGGTCGCATTCACCGAATGTCCGCCCTCAAACGCTTCAAAACGTCGCAGTAAAACTCTTGACGGTCTGGCTCTGAGGGACTAATTCTCGATGCACAATACCACGGATGTCGAAAAAAAAAACGATGAGCAAGCTCTTGATTAAGTTGCGGCTCTGTCGTGCCTTCTTTGGTCAAGGAAAGAAAGGCCTCTTCCACTATGAAATTAGAAATATCTGTACGTTGAGGAAAGCAATTATTAGTACAATACATAAAATGTCCAGGTTTTATAATAATAATCATCTGTCAAGTTAAAGGCATAATTCGTCTTATGAAGAAATATTTTTGTGGATTAAGAATAGGAAAACATAAAAAGATCGTTTTATTAACTGTTAAATGAATTCGGACGTTCAACAGTATTAATAAAAAGAACAGCATTACTTATCTTATCGAAAATTCCTTGTTGACTGTAGTATTACTCATGAAGTATGGGATTTATACGATGTGTGTCACGTGACAAGATGGCGTTCTTTTCTATGTAGAATTAAAATATGTGAATCATGAGACAATATGGCTTTAAAAGGAGAAGAGAGAAGAATGTATTAAATGAATAAAATGACGAAATACGTATAGTAGACAGGAAACTAAACAATAGTATGCTATTTAGTGGAAGATAATTTAATTATTATTATAGTTTAAGTGACAGGAGCTTTTAATATAAGTATCTAAGGTACGTAAGTTATACTATATTATGAGGAATAGTAATATTTCGGTGAACTTATTATACGTCTCTGAGTAGTTTGTTTATTTTTATTCGAACTATGTATTATTACATTAATAGCTCCTATCACTTAAACTGCCCTATATATATATATATATATATATATATATATATATATATATATATATATATACACGCACGCGCATATGCTTTCGATGCGAATGTTCTTTTTTTTTTACGGCGCCGTGATTTACAATCCTGTAAATAATAATAATGGTATGTTTTATATAAGCTCAAAGCTTTTAGTGATCAGCGTGCAATGACTAAGGAAAATAGCCCAATGAAAGGGCATATAAGCCCTCGACAGAAAAAAGAAGGCTTTCCATATATATATATATATATATATATATATATATATATATATATATATATATATATATATATATATATATATATACATATATATATGTATGTATGTATGTATGTATGTATGTATGTATGTATGTATATAATGTATGTACAGACAATCACACATATGTTATTTGACTTTGTATATGTATGTATTTAATGTGAGCAAATACACATCTGTTCTGAAAGATAAACATAGAAACATGTCCATCGCAAATGTCTTTTATTTTCTCTATAAACATTGTGGTTATGACTACCTGCAGTGTTGCTAGTATCTTAGCCACCTGACCCAACGATTCAGTTTCGAATCTTCACCAAACATTACTCACACACACACACACACACACACACACACACACACACATACCATGAACGCGATCAAGGACACTGAGCAACGCATGAACTTCTCAAAATCTCCTTTCTCAGTCTACATACTTTAAATCTGTAGTTTTGTATGTAATGAAGATGTTTGCATATGCATACACTGAGATATATAGACATGGATTCACACACACGCGCGCGCACACACACATACACACACACATACAAATGTGTGTGTGTGTGTGCAAAGCCATAGCAGTCACGTTGAAGCCTGCATGACTTTGAAGCATGTACCATGCTTTTGCTAACTGTATTAGATGCTTACGTAATTTCAAGCCGACCTAGACACCCGCTCGGTCCTCTCACCCGGGACCCAGCAGAGCATTGACGATGCGACAGTGGGAACGATAGAGTGGAAACAACCAGAACTAGTGTTTTGCTGAAGGATGCATACATATTTGTGTATGTATAAATATGTAAATATATATATATATATATATATATATATATATATATGTGTGTGTGTGTGTGTGTGTGTGTGTGTGTGTGTGTGTGTGTGTGTGTGTGTGTGTGTGTGTACGTATGTATATACATATGCACATATACATATATGTTGTTGTTGAAGGGGTGGGGGAAAGTAATAATAACAGTGATGGAATTATCTAGCACTGGGAGCATCGCATTTCGTATTTACGAGGTGAGGGGCGTGACTGTAACGAAAGTTTCCCCATATTACTTCTTTCTCTTTTTCTTTAGTTCATTCTTCTTTTTCTTGAACTATTTCTTCGTATTATGGTTATTATTATTGCAAAGGCAGCGAGCTGGCAGAATCGTTAGCACGCCGGGCGAAATGCTTAACAGTATTTAGTCTGCCTCTTCGTTCTGAGTTCATATTCCGCCGAAGTCGATTTTGCCTTTCATCCCTTTTGGGGTCGATAAATTGAGTACTGGGGTCGATTTAATCGACTATACGCCTCCCACAAATTTCAGGCCTTGTACTTATAGTAGAAAGAATTATAATTCAACGTTTGGCAAACGCCTGATGCTAATATTCGATGGGACTGAAAACGGCAAGCTGGCAGCGTCGTTACGTTCTGAGTTCAAATTCTCTCGGAGGCAACTTTGCCTGTCATCCTTTCGGGATCGATGAAATAAGTACCAGTTGAACACTGGGGTCCATGTAATCAACTAACCCCCTCACTCGAAATTGCTGGCCTTGAGCCAAATTTCGAAGTCGTTATTATGATAGGACTTATAGCCTCTCTAGTACTCCTAGCCTTAACATCACGTCGCATTCCGAGTGTTGTGCTTCGGCATTGCAAGAGCAGGAGGCAATAACCTAATTACCTAATTGGCAAGAGACTTTGAAGCTTTTCAACTTTCAAGAAATGATCGGAAATAATGTCACATTTGTGACAAGCAGCTGTCCAAAATGTCTCTAACCCTTTTGTTGTGTAACGAGTCTGCGCTCTCCTTTGAAGTCGATGCGTCATTTTCCTAAGTAAAAAGAAAGTAATTATAATCACACGAAAGAGACAAAAACAAGCTTTGTTACGTGACAAGGGTCAGGGTTCAAATATATTCGAACGATAGAGTCGAATAGTAATGTTGTAAGGTGGGGAATTACAAACAAACCCAGCCTTCCCCTGGGTAGTAGGCCTCACTATAAGCAACTTACAACACATTCCACATATCTATATAAACGTAAAAGGCCAATAACATGACTAGGCATTACACTTGTTTCTGTAGTAAAACATAACTCTTGAAGTCCAAAGTTGCCAGATCCTTCTTCTATCACCCTCATTGTATTTGTTGCTCAACGTGACAAGTATTTAATACGTAAATACTAACTTTACCCTGTATAACAGTAATCTATTAAGAAACATAAACTTCACACTATAACAATAATAAAAGGTCAAACTTACTTCCTGTGTTGACATAAATACTAAGACTGACTGCACTAGTTTTCCAGACCCACACAGGCTTCAGCAGCCGCCATCTTGTTATGCTCAAGAAGGAAAAGCATCATTGGAGATTCCGATTACACAATCCATCCATCAATGGAAACAATTTGTGATATTTTACAGATCATAACATTTTTTGTTGCCATATGGCAACTATGGGCTGTAAAGCGTTAAAGGTACAACCTTCCAATGCAATATATATTATTGCTAAAAATAACAATGTTATTTATAGGAATGGATGACCTGAGATATATATAAATATACTTCTACTGTTAAAAGCACATATAAACTAAAACAAGGAATAATGTTAGAACAATCACATCAAAATCTTTGTCGGGTGCCAACGCACCAGGCCTAATATAATTGCTACACAAAAGAAACATTATGAACAGTTATAGAGATCAGCTGTCATACAGATGTGAACGTTTTTAATTTACCTACAGTAAACATATCCTCTTAATCCTTTACATATGTCATGATAATCCTTGATTAAATATCTCAGTGACAGTCTCTAAAATCTGAGGTTTGTCAAGCAAAGAATGTGATCAACTAACATGCATTTCGCAAATACAGGTTTCTCTAAGAGGAACAGTGAAATTAGGCATGACTTTTCTAAAGTTCAGTATAAAATTATTCGACAATTTTTTATCTATATTCCAGAGATACAATGTCGTCCCTAAAAAAGACCAAATAATTAATAATCCTGGGATAAATCTACAGAAACCTATAGTTTTTGAACATCAGCGCAAGGAATATTAGTGGAACATTCCTATCAAGACATTTGTCAAGTGCAAACATAACAGGATGGATATAGATATTTAAAATAAAAAAGAAAAAGTATGTACGTGGAGTCACTGGCTTTAAGGGTATCACGAAAGGCCTAGCTGGAGGCCAACCTTCCGAGTTCTTTTACAGGGCTTAAAATACTGAAGGGCTGCTGCAATGTGTATGTGAATCTGAGAGGGGAATATGTTGAATAAAATCATAATTAATTGATCCTCCTGTATTTTCTTTTACTCAAGGCCAGGAACTTTTCAGCACACTCTCATACCGTCATAAGGATCAAGTGCCCTGTTGATATGGATATCTCTTCGAAAATCAAAATGAAATGGGATAACTACATCAACTGCTTCGAAACCTGCAGCTTCTGTACTCAGATTATAAATTCACGTTAATACTTAGTGCATTTAGTTGTGTTAGTAAATATGTGATAATCTGGATAAGCTGGGGTTTTCAGAAAAAGAAATCAACCAGCGACTCGCACATTACGAACACAATCTGTGAGTGGAACAGTAAAAAATATGCAAGACTTTCCTTAAGTTTGAAATGTGTCATTGTTTTTTTTTATCCACATTCCAACGATGGAATGTGTTAGAAACCAGCTCCTTCCTTATAAGAAGACTTCAAATATTCAAAAGTAGAAGAAACATATATACACACATGCATACAGACAGATAGACATATATACGTACACACACACACACACACATATACATACGCACGTACATACAGGCACACATGCATACATACGTACATACATGCATACATACATGCGCAAATATATACATATATAAAAGTACTCTGTTACGTGAGAGGTGTGTTTTAACAGAAAACATTTGTGTTTGTGAAGAAAAAAATTCAAGTTCTGGTTTTCAGAGACACACACCACCAACAACACCACAACTGTCACTCCATTATTACCTCCACCCCTTCAATACCTCCACCCCATCAATACTTTCACCCCACCACTCCCTTCCCCCTACCACCGCCATCAGTCTCCAGTTTTAACCTTCAGTACAACAACATCCATCACACTGAGTGTTTATCCAGGTTATTCTAGCGTTATCCACATTCACCGACAACTGACAGACGGAGAGAGAGGGGGGAGAGGTGGGCGGCAGGACAATCTGAATGGAGAAAAGTTGTGAAGTGGGTTAACAGAATGGCAGGGAGTTAGGAGAACCAGTTGAAAAAAACATAATTACTCTGAAAATGTAGCCACATCTTCTTTTCAGAGGTATTAAAAGCGTCAGTGAAATGGTAAATAACGAAGTCACATGTTGCCTTCTCTCTCTCTCTCTCTCTCTCACACACACACACACACACACTATGTAAAGTGTTTGCACTGGAGAAAACTGTGCATACACTTTTATCAGCTTGTATAAGATTTCAGTTAACGTTCTTAAAATGAAACCCACACGCAACGTGGTTTAATAATGTACTTACTGTATTTATGAGTTCAAAAGAAAAGGCAATAAAATCCACTCGCATGGATTTTCGATTATAAAATCGACGAGAAAAGTATATTTCTTGCTTATGTTTATTTCATTGAAGATTAACGTTTAGTTCAAGAGCTATTATTTGTAAGGCATCTAGAAACAAACACAAAAGAGAGGCCAGTTTTTCTTGTTTGAGCAATAGATGGGACACCATCGATGGTAGTTTGTCCTCGAGGCTTCATCAGTTTATTGAAAAAGTTATATCTAGCACGTTTATAATCCACAGGCAACATCTGGCTGCAGATAATCTAAGTGGTAGACCTAACAAATCAATGAGCACTGTTATCATAGCAATAAATAAAATCAAGGCACATGCGCACAAATCCCCACTGTTTCTACTGCGCTGTTCTGAGAATGGTAACGATTATGAACGTCTGTTGTTGCCCACAGAAGTCCGACGTCTGTCAAAAAAACTGCTGGAAAGTTTCTATTCCCTTTTTAAAAGCTGTTGAATTCTTGCAAGGCTGTTATTCTGTTCTCTGTGATGAACCATGAAACATTGCTTATACGACAGATATATTCACAAAGTTCAATGAAGCTAATTTGCAACTGCAGGGAAATGAAGTTCAACCTTATCAAAGTAAAACCAGCCGTCTCCCTGTTTCTGTCGAAGTTCATATTTTATTCAAATTTCACATAATCCGTTGTTCTTTCAGTTTCCGAGCCTCTCTGAATCGGAGAAGGGAAAGGGCATACCAGAAGATGGCATTTAAGTGTATTGTTCACTGCGCAGGGACATGTGATAGGTTTCAGGATATTTATTTTTGATTAAAATACCAGTCTGAGTGAGTCCAAGATATCAGCTATGAAGATACAAGAAATATGGCAGAAGAACTGGTTTCACTTTAAAATTACATTTAGCAGAGGTCAAAGTTCAAAGAAGTCACGTCAGGATTTTTTATAGCAAAAGGACCTTTCTGACTGCTACCTTGCACTGTGGAACAAAGTCAAGATGCACTTTATAACCTTTCCAACGTCATGTTTTATAGAGCAGAGCTTCAGTACAGTTGCCCATATTTTTTCTAAACAAAGAAAGAAACTGAGAATTATTGAACGCGACAGGGGCGGACTGAGCCGTCGGTCAATCGGGCACTGCCTGAGGGCCCGGAGCTCTGAGGGATCCGGACTCTACATGTTAACTCTACTAAAACACACATTCAGAGGGGCCCGGTAAAGTTATGCCCGAAGGCCCTTAATACTCTCAGTCCACCCCTGGAACGCGGGGATCTAAGTCTACTTCTTAGTACCTTTCAGTCAGGTGTTGAGAGTCTGATGTCGCTACACAATGCGCATGTCTATCACATTAAAAATGTGGAGACAACGTAATTGCAAGTTGGGTGTAAATTTAGTCTTTCATATTGTAAAGAGGACAAAATAATTGGTTAGGTTAAGTTTTATTTGTGAAATACTGTTATTTTGAATTTGCAGTTGAAAGAGGTCTATGTTTGTTGTTGTGAAGTAGTGGGGGGCACTAGGAGCATGATGTGGGTGCCAAGGCGGTGGCAATCCGAAAAGGCTTGGGAACTACTAGACTACATAGAGAAACATATGAGTTTAACAACATTATCTAGTTTTCATAAAGAGATTAAAAATTGTGTTGACACGCTAAACGCACCCGTAAGTTTATCGTTAAATCTTATTGATCCTAGAGCTATGAAGTGCTTGTGGTGACACACGTGTGCATCTATACCAATGCAAACATACATGCACACATGCATACATACGAAGACGGCAGGCAGACATTAAGTGACGTTACAGTTTCAACGTTCTGCAAATTCGGTCAATTCATGAGTGTTGCTGTTGTATTGTTGTTGTTATTGTTGTTGTTGTCGTTTACGACATTGTTGTGGATGCTGTTGGTTGTTGGAGTTCTTGTTAATAATAATAATAATAATAATAATAATAATAATAATAATAATAATAATGATGATGATAATAATAATTACGATAATGTTAAAATTGATTTTGTGGACGAGTTAATGACTATAAGGTTCTTGATAGCATGCTTTTTGTATTGCTTTTGTTGTTATAGTAATGTTATTGTAAATGATGATCATGATGACGACAACAATGATCATCATCATCATCACTGTCATCGTCTTCGTTGTCGTCGTCATGTTATTGCGCTTAGTTTATTTTCTTTCGCTTCCTGGTCGTTTACAAATAGCTATTTATGTTAATCGTAGCAGGATATGGTGGAGAGACGAGGAAAAGAATGTGAAATGATGTTACATGAAGAGAGAGAGAGAGAGAGAGAGAGAGAGAGAGAGAGAGAGAGAGTGTGTGTGTGTGTGTGTGTGTGTGTGTGTGTGTGTGTGTGTGTGTGTGTGTGTGCGTGCGTGGTGAAATTCGAGAGAAATGAGGGGATGTGTGTAATAGGCCTGGTAAATACAGGATTCCAAATTACGCAAGCTAATAAGATACCGCCTAGGAATTACCGCCGAAGCAATAAATAGATACAGAAATAAAATGAAAAATCAAGAAAATTCCATCAGTCAGAGCAGACATTTGACACACAACGTTCAGGGTAGCGTTTGTGAAATTAGTAAATTTCGAATAGTTCATTTTCGCTGGTCGTTTAAAGTCACAGTTTGTTTGTTTGTTTTTTTGTTTTTTTTACGATTGCAAATCTCTAACATATTCTGACATGATAAACATCTGTTGTTCGGTTCGGTCACAGTCACTTCTGAAATAACCACTTGAAATTGATGTTGCTGCACTTGTTTTCGCTTTTGATTTACTGAGTCAGTCGCTGACTTTCTTTCATTAAATCGTAGACAAAATGATTTACTTGGTTTAGTTTCGGTCCTCTGTGTAATGCGTTCAAACCTCGCCCAAGTTAACTTTACTACATTTAAAGTATTAGCAGGACGCTCAGGGAAGGAAAGAATGGTGATTTTACGATTCGAGCAAAGCTCTTCTTCAGAAACAGAGGAAAATCCAATAGAAAAGGAAGACGGAGGGGAAAAATCACCAATGATTCACATGTGATTGATTACATTTTGAAAATGTATATACATACATATATATATATATATATATATATATATATATATATATATATATATATATATATGCGATAGAAGTATATGTAGGGAAAGCAAGTTAGGCAGATCATATATAAAGTGTATCAAAAACATGAAATTTAAAAAAAAGTATATATGTATACATACGAAAAGGTCCTACAGGGATTGAAGAAAAGTGTTACAAATCCAACACCTGTTTCTGGGGACTCTTAATGTAAGATCTCTTCCCTGAAGATGGAGGTTCGTCTCATCTTATGATGGACTGAATCTTCAAACATTGTTATGGACCACCGAGCCTCCAGAAACAGCTTCAACCCCTTTAATTCTTTATATCATTTGTATTCTGTATAAGTCGGACCTTTTCATATGTATACATATATAGGTTTTTTCTTCTTTGTTTTTTGTATTTCATGTATTTAATATACTTTATATATTGATCTGTCTAATTTGCTTATCTCTACATTTACTTCTGTACTCGCTCAAGTTTAAATCTCTTGAGCACTACTAAGTGTATTCTATACGGAAGATATTTGATTCTCATCTATGAACTATATATATATGTGTGTGTGTGTGTGTGTGTGTGTGTGTGTGTGTGTGTGTGTGTGTGTGTGTGTGTGTGTGTGTGTGTGTGCATGTGTGTGTGTGTGTGTGTGTGTGTGTGTGTGTGTGTGTGTGTGTGTGTGTGTGTGTGTGTGTGTGTTATATTTCCTATTTCCTATAGGTTCGGGTCGACCCATACTTTGTGAGTGAAACTGTGTAGAAGGAATCTGTATAGCAGCCCATCGGCTGTAATTGCACAAGTACAGCCTTGTCACTCACTGTCACTCGCTGATTCTGCCTGAGAATTATGTTAAGGGTACACATGTCTGTGAGATACTCAGCCATTTATGCCTTAATTCTGGAGCAGAGAATTCAACTGATCGAAAATTAAATCCTCATTGTTTAATGAAGGAGACCCACCACCGTCACCACCTCCACCACCATGTACGTATAAGCATTCATTCTTCTTTATATAACCAATCAAATATATTTTAACATTACCTTTCTCAATTTCAGAGTCCCAAGTTCCATATCGCATACAGATCACATCTACTGCTTTCTAAACTGCTGCGCAATTCATGGATTACGGATTATCTAACCTCTTATATTGGATTATTTGTAAGTATCCTTAGCTATTCCTGGATTTACAATTGTCTTCTTGATGTGAACCATAATGTTTTATGAGAATACGCAGAACATGTTCTGGCAGTATACAGAATATTCCTGGCGGTTGTGGAATCCTTGCTGAAACTAAAGCAACAATAAAAGAACACCAGTGCAATGACAGCCAACAGCAAGTTGTACCCTGAAGTTTCCCATAAGAACGGCAAGTTAAGATAATGGAGGGATGTGAACAAAGAAACGATAGGAAGAGCCAGTCTTCAAACTTAACAACTTTAACATACATAGAATGCAACAATGAAGAAATTCTGGGTCCAAACTCCACACCATTATTCAAGTCTATCTTAAAAGTCGGACCAATTCCTAAAATATTTCAATAGAGATTATATACAGTTCATATAGTTTTATAAAGTTCCATCTACTGTTCAAGTAAATAATCATGAGCTTTATTTAGTTTTAAAAGATAAACAATTCTAGTGCATCATACCTAAAACAAGGGTACATTATAAACAAATTCTATATCTAAGATACTCTAACACATTACATCTTCAAACAACAACACATTATAAACATCTTTTATACGCTGATAATTCACTCTATTAAAACTTCAACAATTGTACATTATTAACCAGGCCGAATTGGCATTCTGTTATATTTGCACCAAGTTCTATAAATATTGTCTTTTATAAACGTTGTCTAATTTAAACATATTGCTAAAATTTATAAACAAGCACGATCGCGTGCGCGTGTGTGTGTACATATATGCGTATGATACACACACACACACACATATGCGTGTGTATTTTGGAGTATAGTTGAAGGTGGAGGATGAATGGACATGTATGCGCTTATGCATACATTTATCTGTAGGCTCAACCGCTTAAGCTTGCAATTACTCTGTCATATGTTCATGGGGACGATTATTATATTCTATGACGTCCTTACAATTAACAACTTTAACAACAGTGAGAACTATACCAGGTGGTACTAAGTTTAACAGATCATGGAACGAAGTACACGGCGGCGCGATGGGGTTTCAGATACATAACACACACATACATATATATACGTGGCTGTGGTAAGAAGCTTGCTTACCAACCACATGCTTCCGGTGCAGTCCCACTGCGTGGCACCTTGGGCTAGTGTCTTCTACTATAGCCTTCTGAAAAGAAGCCCGTCGTATATTACGTCCCCGTAACTTAGCGGCTTGGGAAAAGCGACCAATAAAATAAGTACTAGGCTTACAAAGAATAAGTCATGGGGTCGATTTGCTCGACTGGAGGCGGTGCTCCAGCATAACCACAGTCAAATGAGTGAAACAAGTAAAAAATAAATAATATATATATATACACACACACACACACACACACACATATATAAATACATACCCATATATATATAAAAAATTTTCTCCGTGTTTTTCTCCTTGTTTTCTCCGTATTCTTTCTGTTGAAGAGCGTAGCTCGAAACGTTAAAGACTTTCTGTATTCCCGAGCGTCAAACTAATACATCCTTTTGTTGTTCACACCACCTGTCCTCGTCTGTTGTTGTTGTTTTTTTCGTACATTCTCCCTATACATATTATTTATTTATTGATTTTGCAGTGTTGTCAGTAATAAAGTGTGAAGCAGTCGAAGATTGCATTCCAGTAATTAATGAGACGGATTTCAGGGTTCCAGTCAATCAGACAATAGTGGTGAGATGCCAACTGGGAACATGCCACTACAGATTTGAAGGTGTCACCTGGAAAAGACATGGCCGAAAGATAAACGATTACACAGAATCGTAAGTGACGTCATACCATTTTGTATTTCCGTCTTACGCATCCACATGTACGCTGTTGCTGCTGTTGTTGTGTGTTGGTGGAATATCTGTAGTCATTATAAACAAAGAAAGTCCACCCATGACCATCTCATCGTTTATTCAGAAACAGAATGCATAGGGCTTCCTTGTTTAATATTGTGTTCCTTTTTCCAGTTGGGAGAGTGAGATCCGAAGGATATTTGACTGCTATATTTTACAGATCGAGCGATATGCAAGTTTGTCTATCTGAATATATGCGCATACGCGTTTGTGTTTGCATGTGCGTGCGTGTACATGAGTGTTCATGCGTGTGTAAGCACAAAATTTTAAACAGGGAACTTCTGCCCAAATTAGTGAACCTCCTCTGTTCGCCCCCCCCCCTCATTCGCTTCGCCTGGACAGTATTCGCGATATTTTTGGATTCCTTATGGTCTTCGAGGAAAAGATTGAGAGTCAGGTGTATAACGCCTCCCTGCTCAGACCAGCCACTCGGTATGTCAGTTTGGTCCTCCGTTGTTCTTAGAAATGAATATCAATGACTCTGTAGAATGCCAACATCACGTAACGATACCCAGCTACGAGTTTTCTTCCGAGTGCATCACATGATGCACTTTTGCCACAGCCTTTGTGAAAGTTTCAATGTCGGTTATGTAAATTTTATTGTTGATGTTGCTTCTGTTGTGTTGCTTGATTTGGAGCTAGCTCTGAGGCATCTTTGCAGTCCAAAATTTAGACAAAAATTATTTGAAATCTTCCTGAAAAAAGGGATCTTTCTACGAAGCTATTGTTTCTCTTCATTCTCTGATATACAGCTGATGGATTAGCAACCAACTTGTTGTCAATGCTTACGTCATTGTTGTATCTCCCACGCCATCCCTGATAACAGAAATTTCTCCATCATTTTGACTTCATGTCCTGGTGTTATTAATTTCCCTCAGAATCTGTTGGGAGTGGTAGAATCTCTGAAGCATTTTTTTAAACATAGTATGTAGTTAGTGAATGAGTTGTGTGAATTATTATCTATCATATGATAGTGTTTGAATTCCTGGTTCTGTTGCGTGGGTTGTTTACTTATTCAGGATGACCAGCGTTCAGTTAGTTTATTATCACGTACACTGCAGATGTCTCTGAAGTGTTTTTGTTCTTCTATTTATCACAATTATAGCTGAGGTATACTATCAGGTATTGACCAATATATATCCATCAAGTCATCTTCTCTGTCCATAATTATTGGGTGGGTGGGGGTACCTCGTCCATAGGTTAACTCTCATTAGAATTTCCGACTGGATTCCCAGGCGTCACCAACTAAGATTATGGATGTTATCCAGCCATCTAGGCGTGACTGTCTGGTAAGAAGCTTCCTTCCCAACTGCATGGTTCCGAGTTCAGTCTCACTGCACGAGGAGGTACCCAGATGAAGCTGGAATTTTGCAATGTTATTTGTCTTACTTTTACATGTTTACACTTTTATTGCCTTCAAATTATTCTCCATTCCAAGCAATGCATCGGTCCAGACTCGTTTTCCACTATTCGATGCAGTGTTGGAACTCTTGCGAAGTGTTACCTTTTAACGCTTCCATCTCTCTTTCATTCATCCTCTTTCTTTTCGATTATTTCATCTTGTTAAACCGTTAATCCCTACACATGTTTTTTTCTCTCTCCGTTTTTTTCTCTCCCTCTCTATTTTTTTCCCTCTCAACCTTTTCTGTCGAAGAGCGTAGGCTCGAAGCATCAAAGACTTTTCCATTCTTCCCGAGCGTCAAACTAATACACCTGCTTGTTGTCCCTTCACCTGTCTTTATCTTTTGCTTTCTATAAATTTGGACTATATATATATATATATATATATATATATATATATATATATATATATATATATATATATATATATATATATATATATATATATATATATATATATATATATATATATATATATTGTTTGTGTTTATATTTTAGAATCAGTGAAATTCGATACCCAAACATGACTAAACTACGTATTTTAAGAATGAACAAATCATATGAAGGCGAGTATGTTTGTTCGAGTGAGTATTCCAGAATATCCAGAAGTATATTTATCCATGTCAGCGGTAAGTCACTCGTAATAACCATAATTACTATTGTTATTAAGGCGGCGAGCTGACAGAATCGTTATCACAACGGGCAAAATGCTTTGCGGTATTTCGCCCGTCGCTACGTTCTGAGTTCAAATTTCGCCGAGGTCAACTTTACTCTATGTCTATTTAGATAAATTCCTATACTAAAAGTAAATTTATTACCATTCACACACATATATACACACATATATATGTATATTTGGTCGCCTATTAGGCGATAGATACACAGTTCGAATGGGAGTCAGTGAAAGTATTTCTGTGTTTTATCCGAAATAGATATTCATAAAGTCTAATGTTTATTTTGTTTTTACAGAATCTTCCATAACAACAGAGCATCGAACTGGACCAACTTCACCATCAACTGGAACTGTAATGACAGAGACTACGTCATTCGACGAAATTTCCTCCTCAGATGAAAAACTAACTACATTCCCAACCACTTCTGGGGGTACTACTATCACATCACAATGTAAAACATTTTGGCCACATGTCACACTTTTGTATACTATTCTCACACTATATTTCATAAATTGCGAACATTTCACGTAACATATTAAAAATAACATTGTGAGCTGCATATATTTCACGTTGTATTTATAAAGTTACTAAATGGTCAAACTTTACATTCACTGCAGAGCTATGAACTGCATTCTTTGTACAGAATGAAATTAAAATGTCCAGCTACAAGTTGTGCATATTTATATCAAATATGAGAATACAAAACCAATGAACTACATACATTTCATTGTCTGGTGGAAGCATATAAAGTATAAACAACAAACATTTCACATCATGATGAAAATATACGGAACAGAAACCACAAATTTTATCTTGTCTTGTTAGATTAAACCCTTCAAGACCGAGCCCCAGCATGGCCATAGTCAAAGGACTAGAACAAGCATTGTTAAAGTAGCTCTTATATTTTATAGGAATAACTCGATAAATCTAGGGGTAAGGTGATTAAATTAGTGGTAACGCTATAATTTCAGGGTTAACACAATACATTTTAGAGGTAAATTTATGTATTTTAGGATAATGCGATAGATTTCAAGGTAATCCAATATGTTTTTAGGGGTAGCGAAATCCATTTCAAGGTGACCCAATACATTTAGCCAGTTAAACTAAAGTGTACCCGATAAATTTAATGCAATTCAATTTTTAGAAATGATTGACTAATTTATATACATATAAGACGAGAGATGTTGTGACGTATATCATGTTTTAATGACAGCACTAATGAATGAAGAGAAATCAAATTTACAACTATAGAAATTATTTTATCGCTATTTTCTTTCTCGAATTTTATATTACATGTTTTTTAAATTTTATTTTTGAATAAATATTTTTCTTTCTTCATGTTACTTTTTCAAGATGAGAAATATAATTTAAAGCATTTTCATGTTCTTTCTCTCTCTTTTTTTTTTTTTTATAAAGAAATATAGAAAGTAATTTTTAATTCTATATACGCGTGGCTATTACGTTCTGAGTTCAAATTCCGCCGAGGTCGATTTTGCCTTTCATGCTTTCAGGGTCGGTAAATTAAGTACCAGTTGCGTACTGGGTCAATCTAATCGACTGCCCCCGCTCCCAAAAATTTCTGGCCTTATGCCTAGAGTAGAAAAGAATATACACGTGGCTGTATGGTAAGAAGCTTGCTTCCCAACCACAAGGTTCCGGGTTCAGTTCCACTGCGTAGCACCTTGGTCAAGTGTCTTCCACTATATACTTAGGCCGACCAAAGCCTTGTGAGTGGATTCGGTAGACGGAAACTGAAAGAAGCCTGTCGTATGTATGTGTGTGAGTGTGTGTATCTTTGTGTCTGTGTTTGTCCTCCACTACCACTTGACAACCGGTGTTAGTGTGTTTACGTCCCCGTAATTATCAGTTCGGCAAAAGAAACCGATAGAATAAGTATCAGGCTTTGAAAAATATACTGGGGTCGTTTTATTCGACTAAAAGACCTTTCAAGGCAGTGCATCAGCATGCCCGCAGTCAAATGACTGAAACAAGTAAAAGAAAAAGGATAGCCAAAATGGATATTGAATGGACGATCTGGCCAATGTCCTGTTTCCGTCGACCATTATGTAATAGAACAGCTGATCATGTCAATAGCTGCACAGTGTTGAACGTGAACGGAAGATGGAGCCGTATGTCTGGTCAATAGCCAATATATCTGGTCAGGAACCAAATATATCGACGATGAATTGTAAAATGAGTTATGTCCGTGTTGACCATAGATTGAATTGCTTCACTGGTCAATAACCGATTTGTATGGGTGTATGTATGTGTAACTGGACGGGCGGCTATGAGCTGCACTTTTAATATTAGGGCAAAGAATTCTTTAACACAATCTACAAATGAATAAAATTCTGCGAAATTATTTCCACTTGAAATTAATTTTTATGATTACAATCTGAACAGAAATATCAGCTTTATCTCTGCACATCTGGATTCAATAACAAACATATAAAATGATGTATGTTTCTTCAATTTATATATATATATATATATATATATATATATATATATATATATATATATATATATATATATATATATATATATATATATACGCACACATATTCGCATACACACACTCACACACACACACACGTACGTACATACATACATACATATATTATTATCATTATTATTATTATTACTATCATCATCATCAAGGCGGCGAGCTGTGTGTGTACTGTTCCGTCTCTGGCGAGATCAACAAAAATAGTACTTCATCCAGTGAACGATAAATGTTATTTAATATACACAGGAATTAAATGTGAGCTATTCTAATTCCTGTGCTAAATATTTTCATTTTTAAGGCGGCGAGCTGGCAGAAACATTGGCACGCCGGGCGAAATGCTTAGCGGTATTTCGTTTGCCGTTACGTTCTGAGTTCAAATTCCGCCGAGGCCGACTTTGCCTTTCATCCTTTCGGGGTCGGTAAATTAAGTACCAGTTGCGTACTGGGTCGATCTAATCGACTTGCCCCCTCCCCAAAAATTTCAGGCCTTGTGCCTAGAGTAGAAAAGAATATGCAAGTTCCGCCGAGGTCGACTTGGCCTTTCATCCTTTCGGGGTCGATAAATTAAGTACCAGTTGCATACTGGAGTCGAGCTAATCGACTGGCCCCCTCCCCCAAAATTTCGGGTCTTGTGCCTAGAGTAGAAAAGAATGTCTGTGAAAGAACTGTGGACGACACAGAGACAGAAGGGATCCGACATAACTGCAGTTCTGAGAAAGAAGAAATGGATTTGTCACAAATGGCTTCTTTGTTGGAAGGGCTTCAACGTTGAAGAAATTAAATGTTTCCATCACCACGATCAACAACAACAACAGCAGCAGCACAGTTACTCTTGCCACTGCCACTTCTAGTATCACCACTACCCTCACCACTACCACCACAACAAGCGTTACCACCACCGCCACCACATCCCCTGTCACGACCGCCTATAAATTTCAACTAATAACAGCAACAACAGCAGTAAGAACATCGACAGCTTTAACAAGGTTTATCTGTCTTCTGAACGACAAACTTTAATGAATATCGTAAGAAATATTTAGATAAGTTTAATTATTTTTATCACGAATATCATTTTGTATATGAGGGACTATATTGTCGATTGTACCCCGCCACACACTTTTCTCGTCGGAGCTGGGCAAGTTATGGGGTGGGGGTGGATACAGCGAGGCTGTTGCAGCTATAGTGTTCTAAGTTCGTATCCCGCTGTTGCCATGGCAGGCTGTGATCCCAGAAAAACAATTGGAATACTTCAGGAAAAGAATTGCACAGGAACTTTCGGGATATATTTTCTGATTCAGAGATCGTCTGGTTCGCTATGTCAGATATCAGTAGCAAGACGGTGGAGTATGGCTAAATACTTTGATGTTTTTGAAGTGAGTAATAATGGTAATTATTATTATTTCTACTAATTAGTTCCGTAAAAAGGAGACCCCCCCCCCCACCACCACCAACTATTATCTTACCCAAAAAGAAGACTATTTAACGGAAGATAACTTTTAACTATGTTTATTGGAGTTACTTCCCTTATGTCATTCGTTGTTGGGTTTTAGGTGTCTTTCAAAAGCTGATAGGCTGGCCGTAGGATTATTGGGCTGGCAGAATCGTTAGTACGCCGGGCAAAATGCTTAGCGATATTTCGTCTGCTGCAAATTCCACCGAGGTCGATTTTGCCTTTCATCCTTTTGGGATCGATAAATTAAGTACCAGTTACGCACTGGGGTCGATGTAATCGACTTAATCCCTTTGTTTGTCCCCTCTATGTTTAGCCCCTTGTGGGCAGTAAAGAAACAAAAAATATTATTGTTATTATTATTATTATGGCTGGATTCCCACCTGGGCCGTAGCAAGAAAGTCTACCCGCCACACTTGTCGGTTCATCATCACTGCTTCGATGTCTGACAATGGCCACCTGAAGGCCGGTCATTAAGTGGCCGTAAGGGACTGATAGGAAAAAAGTATAAAGAAGAATGTTTCTGTTAAACCTGAGTGACTTCCATGAATCGGTAGATAATATTTATGGTTGTGAGGTCTTTGGAAATCATGTTGTGCAATAAAAATCTGGAGGGGGGGAATGGACAGAGAAGTTTCAGAATATTCACATGGGTCAGCTTTGTTTCCTCATAACTTTCGGGAGAAGGAGTAATTGTTAATGAAAATGTCGACAAATACCTTTCAGCGTGTGTAGATTATGATAATATTGGAATTTAATGTGAAAATTATAATGGATGCGATAGGACGCATACATACTGATACTCGTCACATTTTGAGGGGTGGGGGAAATTATTTCTCAAAAATTCCCATAGAGTCATTGACATTTTTGGAAATTTCAAGGTCAATGTAAATAAATGCCACGAGGCTTCTTATGCAGCCCCGGAAAAATCCAGCAAATAATTTCAGATGGAAAAAAAGTTATTTTGTATGATGTCACGTAATTCACACTTTTTGTATCCGCTTCAAAATATTCAACGTAAATTCCAGGAAAGAAAACTAATAGTCAAACTTTTCTGTGAAAACTAAATCAAAATAATTCTTGTAACTGTTACAGCTTAGATATTTCGTTTCTGTCTGACTTTTAGTCACGTCACATCAGAATGCCCATTCTTGGATATTTACACAGAATGGTAAATAACGCGGGGGTAGGGTGGGGTGGGGTGGGGTCGAAAGGAATGAGAGATGTGGAACCGAAAAACGAGAAGGCCACAAGTGATAGTTTCTAAATAATCTGGCAATGAAGTGGCCAACGAGGGAAGTCCTGACATGGCAGAAATAGCAGTCAAATCTATCTCGGAACACACTACTGTCTTACGCATGAAACAATAACGATTTCAACGTAGTGGACAGACATGACAGAAATAGCAGCCAAACCTTCCACTAAACATCCATGACTGTCTGTCTGTCTGTCTATAAGTATGTACGTATGTATGCATGTGAGTATGCGTGTATGTATGTGCCTGTGCTTGTGTGTATGCATGTGTTTGAGTGTACGTATGTGCGTGAGCATGTATGTGTGTGTATATATATATATATATATGTAGTATGTAGTATGTATGTATGTATGTATGTATGTATGTATGCGTGTTTGCATGTGTGCTTTATGTGGACCTTTCTGTAGCTGTATATGGACAAAGGTTAAAAATTGTCCCCAAATTCTTATGTTTAGGAAGTACTATGAGCACTTCTGGTCTTGATAATGAAATTTCTTATAGAATAAGCAAATCTAGTGATGCCTTTGATAGGCTTAACCATCACCTCTGGTCAAGCCATAACATACCTAAACAAACTAAAGTTTAAGGTTTCTAACGCCTGTTCTGCCATTACTGCCCCATGGAAGTGAGACATGGCTTATTTAAGGTAAACATTTCACGCATTTAGAACGATTCCATCAATATTGACTTTGGAAAATTCTTAGGATAAACTGGAGAATGGCAATCGGTGAAGTAGAGGTAATTGAGAGAAGTTGTAGTAGGAATGTAGAACCGATCATTCTGCAAAATAGTTTGAGGTGAGGTGGGCATCTGGTGAGAATAAATGATGAAAGACTTCTGGAGTAACTTATGTATGGTGAGCTGGAAGATGGTAAATGGCCAGCACATAAAGCTAAAGACTGCCTTAAAACTGCTTTGACAGAGAGACAGGAATTTCAGATGTTAATTGGGACAGAGAAGTACAAGAGCGAAATAGATGGAGGAAAAAGGGTTCACACAGTGGCTGCTGGAGGTTTGAAAGAGAGAGAATGAAACAGAAGATCAAGAGAAAGCTTTGAAAGAATGGACCTGTGGGAAATGAAGGAGTATTGATTTTGTGGTTTGTAGGAGGCAATGCTTAGGTTGCGCAAGCCTTGTCAGCCTATCAAAGGAGCGACGGGAATCGAACCCTTGTAAATTATGATACAGCTATTGCTGACAAGAGAACATGGGTAACCTGTAGAAAGGATAGCCGTTCAGTTGGAGGATTAAGAAGATAAGGTCAAAAGATGTCATACTGTGGCACCGGTGCCTTCTGCCAGCAGCCAGCACAACTGTGCAAAACTTTGGCGGGGCTCAAGTCATATAAGGGGCTCAAGAGTCATATAAGGGCCCTGCATTGCATCATCGATGACTCATTTTAAGGATTCTTTCCAGCAATGGCTTCGCCTTTTATACGAGAAAGCAGTCACTATGTGTGTAAGTATGTATGTATGTATGTATGTATGTATGTATGCGTGTATATATTTGTGTCTGTGTTTGTTGTCCCCGCCCCCAACATCGCTTGATAACCGATGCTGGTGTGTGTTTATGTCCCCATAACTCAGCGGTTCGGCAAAAGAGACCGATAGAATAAGTAACTAAGCTTACAAAGAATAAGTTCTGAGGTCGATTTGTTCGACTAAAGGCGCTGCTGCAGCATGGCCAGTCAAAATGACTGAAACAAGTAAAAGAATGTGTATCTCCATTACACATATACATACATATATATATACATACGTGTACATGTGTGTTATATGCATGTCATATATATATATATATATATATATATATATATATATATATATATATATATATATACAGTATGTTTGTGTGTGTTTAGCAAACAAAATCGCTTTTGATTTTTTTACAGATTTATATTTGAAAAAAGTACACCAAGGAGAAATTACGATATAATAGTTTTAACTAAATCAGTATTTTTTTTATAAAATGATAATCATTTCAGTAATTTCGTTCAAAGAACGTATTTTAACGATATAAAAAGTCAGGAAATATATTATTGATATTTTTGTTAATCAAAAATTACATTTTTCAATCATTTCTCAAGAAATGTTTCGATTTTTTTTTGTTTGCTTTCTGACTGAGTAAACTTTTGAGGAAAGAACATGAAAGCAAACTCATTTAAAATGTCAACAAACATCAAAGATCAATTAATATGATATAGTAGAATATATTTCGATAGATTTGATAAATTTAGTTTACCTTGAAAGCCGAGTTTAGAAGGAAAATGGTGTGAGATGCGGCAGAAAGTGGAAGAACTGCTTCAATGGTCGTCTCTGGTTTGAGAAAACTGTCGTCTGCTTTTGAAAGGCAAAACTGGAAAAGTCCGGCTCTTTCCGTATCGGTTCAGTTCAACCAATGAGTGAGTGGTTATGCATGTGAGTGTGTGTATGTGTGCATGTGTGCGCGTGTGCGTGCGTGCGCGTGTGCGTACGTGCGCGTGTGCGTACGTACGTGCGCGTGTGCATGTGTGTCATGGAGCAAGAGATATAGGAAACAAAGTAGGAGAAAATGAGATAGTAATAAAAGAACGGAGCCCATAGACGTCTTTTTCCTGAGAAGGATATTATTTATTTAGAAAGGGAAAGCCGGGAAAGGTCCGGTTGTATGCGAAATAGTTTTGGTTTGACCATTGTATGTTTAATTCAGTGCGTATGTAACTGTGTCTATGTATAGGAGCGCGTGCGCGTGAGCATGATGAGGAGACCTTATCCGTCCATTGTAAATTAGTGAAGGGACCTCTCAAAATTCAAAAACTTGGGGGGTTTCAGAGAAGGGAACTCTAAATACTTACGGCTCTTCTTTGACACCCTGGGCCCAGAGCCGATGCCCATTTAATAGGTACTACTAAAGCAGCGCAGACCCAAACGCGCAGTCGCGCGTCCGCGCTAGCTAGTCTTGAGTGGTCGATCCTAACCCTAACCCTATCCCTAACCCGCGTGTGCAAATGAATACGTGTTTAGGGTTAGGGTTAGGAATAGAGTTAGGGTTAGGATCGACCACTCACGACTAGCTAGCGCGGACGCGCGACTGCGCGACTGCGCGTTCGGGTCCGCGCTGCTTTAGTAGTACCCATTTAATAAATACAACCTTCCCCCCTTTTAGGCCCGGACAACAAATGTTGAAAAAAAGTATCTACAAAATGACTGAAGTCAAAATATTACACAACGACTTTTCATGTTAAACCTTTGAAAGAAATAAAGAGTGAAATCAGAAAATTTGAGAAAAAGGGAATTTAGAAAACTGTTAGCCATCAAGTTTTCCTTTCACACGTACAAATACACGCACACACACACACATATAGCTTCTTGTGTGCACGGGTACACATACATTTTTCCATATCTATTAGCAATGCTTTATTACAGTACCTCTCCCTTTCTATCTATCTATCTATCTATCTCCCATTTTGTTTCCCTTCTCTGTCTCAGCGCCATTATCCACATACACACATACATTCTCACTCACACATACACAGAGTGGTTGAACCGAGTGGCAGACGACCATTGAATTTGTTTTCCAGTTTTGTTGAATTTCTGCCGCACAGTTTTTAATTCAAGGTAAACTAATTTAAATTCATTGAAAAATATTCTACAATATTACATTAATTTATCTTTGATATTTGTTGACATTTTAAATGAGCTAACAAGTTTCGTTTGCTCTTGTTCTTTCCTTTAAAATTTACTTTAAGAATTGATTGAAAAATTAATTTTTCAAACAAAACTTATCAAAGTTACAAAATAACTTCTTATATCGTATCATTATATGAATGAAATTACTTAATCGATCATAGTGTAAAAAAAAAACAAATTTAATCTAAAACATTGTTTTGTAATTTCTTTAAGATTTTTACTTTCATGTCATTTCAAGATATAAAGCTCTAAAACGAACACAGAACACACATTTCTGTCTGTTCTTCTATTTGTCTCTGTCTGTTTATCCATCCAGCATTTTGTGTCTATCAACTCCTCTCTTTTTTCTGTGTCTACTTCTATCCATTTATTTATCGATCTCATTACGTGTCCCTTTACTTACAAATCGATTGATTAATGGAGATAGAGAGTGAGAAAGTCGATGGAGACAAATAGACGGGCAAACAGGTTAACAAGAGGAATATCAGATGTGAGAAATGGCTAATGGAACAAATATGATATGAGACGGTCGTTATCATAATTATCAAAAAGTAAACACCAGTCAAGTGTTGGGGGCCGATGTAATCGACTTACCCCTCCCCTCAAAAACTGCTGGGTCCTGTGCCAAAATCTGAAACCATTATATTTGTTATTAGAATCGTTAGCAGGCCGGACAAAATGCTGTGCGGCATTTCGTCCGTCTTTACGTTCTGGGATCAAATTCCGCCGAGGTCGACTTTGCCTTTCATCCTTTTGGGAACGATAAGTACCAGTGATACACTGGAGTCGATGTAATCCCCTGAAATTTCAAGCCGTGTGCCTATAGTCGAAAGGATTATGTTGCAGAATCCTATTCTCTGAAGCTCAAAACAGAGATTTGAAGAAACAACGGGTTTCAGAGTGTGAGCCGAAAATAATGGCCGCTCTGAGTGTTGTTTTCAAACGCAATTTTATCATCGTATTTTAATTATATTTTGGGTGAATTTCGACATACTTGGTAATTGAAGTATGCTCTTTAATAATGTTCTACTTAATTCAGACAGAAAACATCCCTGAAGCATAGGCGCCCTTAATTATGAACATGACAAAAAAAAAAAAACCTTTGTTTATTTTTCTTGCATGAGTTCAAGCTTCCTAAATATAAGAATTGGCTGAAAATTTTTAACCTTTGTCCATATACAAACTGAACTCATGCAAGAAAAATAAACGAAACTGCTTGAACCATTTTTTAAGCATCTAAACACAATTTTAAGTGATAAAACTTTCAGGTCCAAACCAAAAGTGGGTTCAGCTTTCAGAGATTTCTTAGCATCAAAGCCAATAAGTTTTTATCAACAAGGCATAAAGAATCTCGTTGACCGATGGCAGAGATGCAGAGATGTTCACGGCTCATACTTTGACTAATCAAAACATTTCTACAGTGAATTTTTCCAGAACAAAATTGTTTCTAGAATTGACCATCATTTTCGGAACAACCTAATAATTTCTTACTTTATTCTATAACTAGAAAATATTGGTGTAATCTAGAGCATGGGAAAAGCTTGCCCTTCATTTTCCTTTGTTGTTATTTGAGATAATTTAGGAGGGATAGTTATGGTCGGAACAGCATGATCGTTAGTCTGCTTGACCAGGGAATGGCCTAGGGCTAAGCAACAACAACAACAAAATACTGATAATTGTAATAGTACTCATTGACTTATGAGAACCAAGATGTAATGTTACTCTGGATATTAATGGTATTGGAAAACATTCGAGTGTCACAACTGCTTGTTTCTTCTTCAATTAAATCCAAATTGTATTTAGTCATTAAAAGAAACTAATATTAAAATCATCAAATTCTATTAGAAAACAACATCAACAAATTTTTATTTAAGCACATATGTGTGTGTCTGTGTGTCCTCGTTTTGGAAGAGGCTCACTGCATCGCTGCATGTTGTAAGAGGCAACTAAAATAGTTGGTGACAGGAGAGGCATCCAGCTGAAAAACACTTCCACACAGAAAATGTCCAACCCATGCCAGCATGGAAAAGTGGACATAAAACGCTGATAAATGAGTGTGTGTGTGCGTGTATGTATGTATATATATATATATATACCTACACGTATATATATTTTTTTAAGTGTGTGTGTGTTTATTTCAAAGTTTTATTTTTTCTTGGGTGAGCTCTTCCGGATTCCAAAATACAAAACAACTCCTGTACAAAGTCTCATGTTGCTAAAATAAAGGAACAACAAACAGTTATACAAATATGTTAGTGTTAACACCATTGTAGGATAAAAAAAAGAATATGTTTTAATTGATTATAGGTCCTAGATTAGCTTTTAAGATGTTTTGGAAAGAAATTTTTGTCTGTATGAAAAATAACTTGTGTTTCTTGTACAAAAAATACTGTAGAATCAATCAGCTGAGTAGAGAAATGGCAGTTTATTAGCTGATAGTTTTTATTTTTTTATTTTTACATTCTACTTTTTAAAAAACAAAAAGACATCAAGTCCAATACTTGGGTTTCTGTCGGATTCAAATTTACAAAAGTGTAGACATTGATGATGGTGATGAAAATAGCAAAATTTCAATTAATATGGCTGTGTAAATTTGGTATTGATTTGTGTATGTTTGTGTGTGTGTGCGTGTGCTTGTGTTATGTGTGTGTGTGTGTGTGTGCATACATATACTTTCCATATAAAAACGTATATACACCTATATGCAGAAATATACAATCTTACATTTATAATGTTAAATAATGTCTGTGTGTGTGTGTAATGTATGTCTATACATTCAAATTCAAATTAAAAAAACACCTACATATACAATATAATCTAATGAATCTAAATCTGGATTGTTTAAAATCTTTAATAGTGTTTTCAAAGTAGTTTTAGATTCATTATCTGAATGATATGCAGATGGTTGTAACCAGAATCTTCTGAGCACATCTGTAATATAAAGATGAATGTTAACCAGTGATTATGATGTGAATGGTTCAAGAAACCGTGATGACTACTTTGTTGGGCCGTTTCAGCTGGCTTTCTCGTACTAATGCTGTTAACATGCTGTTTTCATTCATTAATAATTGAGAAGCTTTATCAAATTCCACAATTCTACCTTGGTCTAATACCATAACACGGTCATAATCATTTAGATGAGTCAGATGATGCTGGAAAGTAAAGAAAACATTGGATATAATGACAGAATTAAGAATCAAAAGACATCTTACCATAATACACCACACACACACCTTAAACAACATAACCGACACACACACACACACAGTGTTCCCACAATGCAACACTACACATCACCTTATGCAATATAACCCTATCCACAATGTAGCTGTGGTTTGAAGAAATACTTGTCAAGCTATACACAATGCCTCCAAATCTAGACACACACACATACACATGCACAATGTAGGAGGCACTTGCATATGTGCTTAGGAAATCTGAGTTATTTCAATGAATATATGTTTAAATGATTGGTTTTAAAATAAATTTATGTTCATTCAATCCTTTAATAGATTCAGGATTTGAAAATAAAGTGCACTCACCAAAGTCACAAGAACGGTGGAATCCCTGAACACAGTGCGGATGAGGTCCTGAATGGTTTCCTCCATCAAGGCATCATCGTTGGTGTGTTCCTGCTCCACTATAACTATTTTACTGTCTCTCATATAAGCTCGAGCAAAACAGAAAAGCTATAAAAAAAAAAAACAAGGATTACATATATTTAAGTCACCCGTATAATGAGGAATCAAACACAATGACTGTACAAGGTTGGTTTTGAACATGCGATCTTGTGGTCAATTATTTAATCTAACACCTTCATGTAATAAACATTGGCTAAAGGAACTGAACAATTAAAACATCTGAAAATCTCACCTGTCTCTGTCCAATAGTAAATTCCTTGCCTTCATGGAGGACAACAGTTTCTGTGGAGAGAAATATCACTGGTAAAAATAACCATATAAACGATAATTTCAACTGTTTGGGGTAACACAAATTACAAGCTACATCTGACAGTGTTTAGGGTAACACAGTTTAGAGGCTGGAGATAAGTGTTTGAGATAACACAGATTATGCTGTAAGCTAGAATAAAGGTTGACCTGGGGCTAAACAACAACAGCAGATGTAAGCTTCCCTGTCTACCTTTGGCTTAATGTCCAAATTAATGAGATTCCTCTGAGTAACGAACTGCTGACTGAGACAAGTAACAGGAAACCCTCCAGACTGTGTTACATTCAATCAGCATATTTAAGTGTCAAAGTAGTTTAAAATGTCTTCTCAGAGAGCTTAAGCAAGTTAATCAGCTGTTGAAAGTACATGTAAGATCAGTTTGGAGTTTACCTATGAAGGTCAGTTTGACATTATATATAACAAAAGGAAGGTGTGTGTGATCAGCATTATTGAAGAGTCAAGCAAAGGCAATCCTAAAAATACAACATCTCTATCAACATACCCAGTTTATGGGGAAGCTCTTGAACTGTGCTTTTCATTTGAACTGCATTCAAAGCTTCCCAAATCTCTGGATCTTTATATATGCCTTCTGGATCAAGATTGAACCTGAAAAACAAAACATTTCTGGCATCAGCATTAACTAACTCTCTTTATGTTTGCTTGGTTTTAGTTTAATACAGGTTCACTTGATATACAAATTCATAGATTTACACAAGTTGTTCAAACAGATATTTTAATAAAATTTGATAATGCTTGTTGAGTTTGGAATAATCTAGATTTGAAATGATGAATGAGAAACTCACCTGACTGTTCCGTCAAACATGATTGGGTCGTGGGGTACAATGGAAAGACGAGATCTCAGAACTTGGGACGGCACAACTGATATGTCCTGATAGTTTATCAAGATCTTTCCTTCATGTACATGGATCATCTTGAATAAGGATAAGATGAGAGATGATCGCCCACTCCCAGCATGTCCACAGAAGGCCACCTTGAAATATAGAAAAAACAACAAACTGCTGTGTAACTGGCAGCAACAGAAGGAATACAAACAACCACTGTCACCCTGACTAACCACCTCTAGACTAATCATCATCACAACATTAACATTACTAAATATAACCATCAGCATCTTCAGCATCACTCCACCTTTACATAACATACACAAACAAACAAAAGAGCTGCTGTGTGGTCACGTGACCAGCTTGGTAGGGTAATGTCACATGATCATGTGACTGACCAGATTATCAAATGTTGTTATACATCACTGGTCACAATGCACTTTGCACTTTGTTTTAGCTTTCGAATTATGCCACCCTGCTTGCTAGGTGAATGGGCCAACATTCCTCGTGATCGGAAGGCTCGTCCATCATGGGGTTATTCATTTACTGTTGTATAGACTAGAGCAATATGAAATGAAGTGTTCCCAATCCGGGAATCGAACCCACTATCTAGCAATTGTAAGTGCAACACCCTAACCACTGGGTCACACACCCTCACAGATATGGTCATATAATCTTCTTGAAATGACACATTACCATCAAGACATACATTGTTTCTGAAAAGAAAAGACAGATGGTTGCAGGTGGAATGTTTTTGATCAAAAGTATGTTTGACCAGGAATATATATATATATATCATATCCCACAATATTACCAAACAAAGCTTTAAGCTATCCACCATCTTTATAGTAAGTCCTTCTCTACCAGTTTTTGCTAGATGTATGGAAAGGGATCACTCCCAAAAATATGATCAGTTATTACCACAGTGTAAGTCTGCAATTAACCACCTCTACCATTACCATCACAAACAACAAGATTTGTTACCTTTTCCGCATCTTTTATAGTAAAAGTGGCATCCATAACGACGGGGCTCTGTTCAGGATCATAGTTTAAGGCAATGTGTTGAAATTCAATGTCACCAACATCTGGCCAAGACTCAGGGACCTCAATGCAATCTGTAATATAAAGACAAAAGCAAAATAACATTTTAGAATGAAGGCAAGAATGAAGAACTGTAATTTTAAAAAAATACATAATTACTCTATTTGTTTGGCTAAATATAGTTAAAATAGCATTTCTACTTTACAAACAATAATTTAGGGAGAGAAAATGATCAGCACACTTTTGCATTCTGAGTTCAAATCCATCTCATGTTCACTGTAATCATCATTCTTCCGGGGTCAATAAAATAACTGCAGATTGATATAATTCACTGTTCTCTTTTCCGAATTGTTTGTCTATGAATGAGTTAGAAATTACTATTTTTCACTGTCTACGTCCATCTTGTCTTTATTGTCAGGCATTAAATTGAACATTAAATATGTACAGACAGTTTGGAATTACTGAAATGAGATCTGACCGTTATGTTGAAGCACTGATCAGGTTCCAGAGCTACTTAGAAACTCTGACATTAATTCAAGCAGAGACTTGCCAAACATTTCAAGACATTACCAGCAGCAATGTATAGAGCTGTAGGATGGCAATCAATGGTACAAGACTTCAATAAATTTTCAAACAGACAGTAAAAATGATGACACACCTGGTGGATCTACTGAAGGTGGTGTCTCACAAGCATATTCCACAACCCTCTCTAAAGACGAGATGTTGTTCTCTAGTTCTGTTGCATGACGTGCTATCATGTTCACATAAATTGGCATCTGAAATAGATAAAAATTCTACAGTGCAATGAGGGAAAAATACATCAATATTACTTCACAGATGTACAGTAAAATAATGATAAAACCATCCAAGAAATTTCTCTACTCAAGAAGAGAACCAAAGAAATATGAATTAGCATGTATATATATTATACAGGTCGTATATAAAGGTTTTACAGAAGAGTATTGGCTCAGCTGCCCTGAAAATTCCAGCATTTATCTCCAGATTAATGTTGGGCATCATAATGACATCAGTCACATTGTTTCTGATTTCCAATTTACATTCAGAATAGACAGTGATGTTTTGTATTTTGGTCAGTGAAAAGTTTAAGATTTCTCTAAGAACTAATATTTCATTCCCTGCATCACTATCCAGTCAGAATGCAAGAGGTTAATATTGGAAATCTGATATTAAATCCCTTTTTAATTATTCAATCAGAAACTGGATGCCAGTGTTGCATATGTGAATCAGTTACACAATTCTCCAATGCAGGTATTGTTTATCAGAAATATATAAGAGCTGACCAGTCCAGCTGGAAGGGGAATTTCAGAGACGACTTGTAGGGGTCAGCAAAACTAACAAAGGAAATGTGAGCCTGTGATTCTACCAAAACATGAAGAAATCCTCAAATTCTACTTACCATGAGAACATTCAACATACAGAGTCCAACTAATGTGCCATTTTCTTCGTTTTGGATGGAGAAAGCCAAGCTACCAAGTGATGCCAGTAATAAAATAAGGCATCCAAGGAAATCCTGCAATAAGAAGTTCTTGTTAGAACAAGTTAACCATTTAAGTGGACAGAAACATTATTCTGGGAAGCTTATAACCATTGTTATTACAACTGCTGAATGTGATCGACTGGCAGAATTGTTAGCACCATGGCAAAGATACATTGAGACAGTTGTTCAGACACTTTACATTCTTAGATTTAATAAAGTAAAAGATCAGTTAAGGCTGGGGTCAACTTGATTCACTTATGCCCCCAACCCACAAAAATTGCTGGCCTAATGTTGAAATTAGAAAGAGTAACACTTACCAAACGTATGGCTAACCACCGATTCACAGCATGAATGTACAGGAAGACAACATTGAATACGTTTATTGCATGGGTGACATAACCAGTAAACCAGTACTGTACCCTGAAAATAGAATTTAAAAACAGGCAACTACAAGTCATGTGTTCTATCAGTTGTTTGACACTGAGATACTAAAAATTAGGGACTCAACTAATTTTTAGTTTTAATTACCGTTGCATAATCATTTACACCACTCTCCCTAATTTGACTTCAGTAATTTTTAGGTTTTTGAGAGGAGAGCTAACTTACCTTGTTATTCCACTTCAAGAAAAATACAGGTTATGATCATGTATTTTGATATATGAATGGTAAAGGACTGGCGAAATAACTAATTAATTAAATAAAAAATTAGTAATAAGCTGATAAATTAAATTAGTTGTGACAAAAATGAATAATGGAAAACATTCAATATACCTGTAAGCTCTAATTGTCCGAAGTCCACTAAGAATTTCTGAGAAATGGTTAAAAAGAGGCAGTTTGGTAAGATTCTGAAGACGATTGAGCTGTCTATAAAATAGAAGAGAAATAATTTGCTGTAGAGAGTAGATTAATGAAAACTAGAATACTTTACCAACTCCACACACGTTGGTTTGTGTGTGTCAGTTACACTCTACTTTGCTGACAAAGTATATTCTACTCTACCTGTGTAAACTGTGGGTATGGGAGTATGATATCACATATATACAATAATCTATACCCTTCTCATTTTCCCCATTTGTCTCTGCTGACGGAATAACCCAGAAACAGCTGTAAGACTGAATTTTTTTCCAATAATAATAATGTATATGACTCGAGATGTTTGCCTTGTCTTAACGTTTGTTTTCCTATAGATACTGAGAGGTAATATTTATCTTTACTTAAACAAGGATGTCCTGTTACAATAAACTATAGAGCAATAAATACTACAAGAGAAACTCTCATATTGACTTTTGGTGCAAAAGGAACTCTTGTTTCTATCCCTAGTGATGTAAACAACATTCATCATCATCATCATCATCATCGTTTAACGTCCGCCTTCCATCTTTCTCTATTATTCTTAATTGTACATCGAACACTTTAGCCGTACTCCATCCACTTTCACTATTTCACATTTCCTCTACTCTTCATGTTTCCTCTTCGCTTTATATTTACAAAAAACTTGTTTGCAAAATAGTCACTCCTATTTTTTTACTATAAAGTCTGTCAAGTACATTAATTATTCAGCAAATACAGAGAGCAAAACTTATGGAAAGCCACTTTTAATTTAATGTAGTCCGTTCCTATACATACACACAAACACACACACACACACACAAGCATCTACCATGCATAAACAAGCCTTGTTTGACAGGAAAGCATTAAGAAAACAGGAAAAGACTAACCTGATGGAAGGTCGGTAAAATTTGAAGAGCAGATAAAAGAGTATTATTATAGGAACAGTGGCCAGTACAAAATAGGGCATGGCTATAGAACAGATGACCAACACTATGATTGCTTGTAGTAAGAACCTCAACAATAACTCTATGGTTGTTGGTAGGATCTGAAATAAACAGGATAGAAGTGGATATAAAATGGTATGTAAAAGTACAAAATTATGGTGGTGCTCTAGCATGACCACAGCTACATGGCTGAAATGATTAAAAGCATATGTGTGTGTGTGAGTATACAATCAGTGTACTGAAAAGATGCTCTTGATCAAGCACAAACAGGACATCTACTCCTTCAGTCCAGGGCAAAACTCTGAGTAGACTCAATTTTGATATAATGAACACGCAGACATACACAAAGAGAGACATATCAATGCAGTATTCTATGGCCAGATTCCCTTCCTGATGCCAGTTGTTACTTATATCCCAATAAATAAGTTACTTATTCCACTGGAATCTGAATGGATGGATGAATACAAAAATCTCTCAAGTGCTTTGCGGTCAATGCCTATAGAGAGAAGCAAATGTTCATTTTCTTCATTTTGCATCCATTTTGCTGTAGTGGACAGGTTGGAGAGGTAATGTCATTTTTGACCACAGTATTTTATTATAACCAGATGATCTTCATTGCTTACCATTTTTTGTTTTACAGATAAGAAAGTTTTCATTCCATTATTTCAAGAGCACAGTTATTGCATGAAATATTCACCAGAAACGTAAGTACATAAACAACATATTTTTTTACCCACGCAATCTCAAGCAGAAATGACAACTTTCTGCTGTACGCGTGCATACATACAGATGTAAACATAATCACAAACACATATTACCCAGTGCCTCTGCATATCTTGTGAGAAAATGGATCTATAACTAGAATGACCCTTTCCAAGGTGCAGACGTAGATAAGGTTCGGAACACCAACCGCTTCCCATGGCACCAATGCTGAGGGAGAGAGAGAAGTGAGTGGAGGCATGCTCAGCTGACCAACACCACAGACACTCAAAACATTGAACTTACCTGGTCAACAATACGACTGTCGGCTGAGAATGTATTGAGAATAGTGGCAGGTGGTGTTGACTCAAAGTGACTGAAACAGAAAATAAAACAGTCAAGCACTCACTTATTGAATGTTGTAGTTAACAGGTAACATCAATCAGTTCTGGTCAAGATACACTTAGCACATGCTACAAGCCTTAGTTTATACTTTTAAGACATGGATTTCCCCCTGGCCTACTTAATATCCAAACATACATACAGTAGGCATATAGGCCCATAACATATACTTGTCAAACCTTCACTCACCAACACACCACAATCACACGGATACACTATATCCTCTCGCTGCCTTTTATACTGCAACTACAACAGCTCCTGCTCACAGGAACTAAAAAGCTATCTATCAAAACTGTTTCACTTACATCACAGGTAAACTGGTCAAATAGTGAAGCATCTTCTGATGAAGTCGGTCAGCTCCTCTCACTGTAGTGAACTTTAGTAATAGACCAGTCAACACTGTGACTGCCACACAGCTTAAACAGATGACCATATATAAACCAATATAGTAGGTGTGGTTGACAGGTGTGAGCTGCAGACAGAGAAGAAAACAAAGGATCAACATTGTTACATTTTATGTGTGATTAGACTGTAGAAGATTGTCACCAGAAATCAAATTTATATTTAGTGTGAAAGGGATAGACCCAAGAAGTGGGATGAAGTGGTGTGAAAGGCTCTTGAGACACTGGGCCTCACTGAGGAAATGACATGGGACCAGGAGTTGAGGTGATTTGCTGAACTTGAGAAGATGTGTCCAGTTAAGAAGAATCATGGTCATCCATACATACAGGCATGTCTTTTGCAAGTGCCAGTGCCACATGATGTACACATGATTGAAAGGTGAAAAGAGAAAAACAAAAAAACCACCTACCTTTGGACTGGTGATGGAATTATTCTGATGTATTTCATAATGCACAGAGTGTTTTGAGTACATCCAGTTAGCAAGCCAAAGATCAGAGGTGACGATTAAAGTGTGTTTGCACAAAAGGAGTATCACCAATAATAGAACCAGTGAAGAGGAGCAGAGTTTCAGGAATTCAAAACACATGCCAGTGGAGATTGAACCAAGGTCACGCAGATCCAGTTTTAATGATGGACTTTCTTCTTCTTCATTGTCCTCTATCAGATAACAAACAGACATCATCATCATCATATACACACACACACACATTACATAAATAGCTTTTTTTTTAGTAATACTTACTTTTACTTTTCCATTACATGCAAACCATGTGTGTATGTATACACATACATACATACATACATGCATAAACAAACAGACTATCTACACACATGTGTACACAAATTATGAGTTAACCTTCAATATTATATCAATATCAAAATTAATTCCAGAAAATACTTTTCCAAAATATTTAGAGAGAAAGAAAGAAACATTAAAGATTACAGAGAAATCTTAGAGATATTCTGTAAAAGAATTGCAGATTGAGAGAAATGAATCCACACAGATTCTCCTTTGTAACACAGCAGCAATGGTGGATTTATTATCACCTTCGCCTTAGCGAAGGCAGATGTATTGTTTGCAGTCGCATTTGTTTGTTTGTCTGTGGACAAAATATCTCAAGAACCACTGGATGGAATCGGATGAAATTTTCAGGGATGTTTGGCCTTGGGATTGGCATGAACTGATTAGATCTTGGGATCAATCCGGTACCGGACAAGGATTCTGGATTATTTTACCACTTTTTTTACTTAATTTTTGAGAGCAGCTGCATTCATTTTTAGTATTCCCGTTTGTGAGAGCAGTGAAGTTTATTTCAGATATTCTTATTTTAAAAATCATCTCCGGCTAATTGTTGAGAGGACATTGGTGTTGCCTTGGCGGGGATTTGCGCTCTCTAAGTGCTCTTGTTAATTTTGATTTGTAATTAATAAGTTGTCAGAACAGATCCATTACATTCTTTAAAATGAAATCATTTAGGATTCATCTTCTTAAGTTGCTACTTTGGTCAGGTGCATGTCTCAGGTAAACAATTGATAAAGAACAGGTGGAAGAGTAGAACTAAGGAGAAACGGGTTTCCTGACTCTGTAACCGCAACTACAACCACATGCTGGGCAAAATGCTTAGCAGCATTCCATCCGTCTTTACATTCCAAGTTCAAATTCTGGCAAAGCCAACTTTGCCTTTCGTCCTTTCAGGGTCAATAAAGTAAGTACCAGCTGAGTACTGGAGGGGGGGGGGGGGTCAATGTAATCAACTTACCCACTTCTCTGAAATTACTGTGTGTGTGTGTGTGTGTGTGTGTAAAATCTACAGCTCTGAATCAACTGTCAACCTTCTCCTTATATTCAGACCAGCTCAATCTTCACTCTTGCACATTGCATCTGATTCCTCTGAGACAAGTTCTTTTTTTTTTTCCCTTCGGTTCAGTTGTATTATTTAAACACTGGGAAAAAGACATCTCTTCCGACCAGAAATGTAATGTTTCTTTCCAGACAGACAAGTTTGTCAACTCTACTAGTGTCCATAAGAGAGGGACAACTAAAGAGCGTTAATATTCTGAAAGAGAATAAATAGCACGTGTGTGTGTGTGTGATATGCATTAATGTGGCAGAAAAGAAGAAGGTGCATTAGTTTTGCATAAGTGTTTAAGCAGAGATTTAACATGTGGTATACAATACAGGACGGTGCATCACTTGCAACTCTTCTACAGTGTACTACATGAAAAATACTACATATTTATATTGACTACCAGTAATAGTAGTGATAGTAGCAGTGGTAACAATAGCGAGGAGGGGAGGGTAGGAGGAGCCAGTGCAGAATACTTTACGTTCATAACATGTCTCCTTTGTGTAGTCATCAAGGGGAAGTAAATCATCTGAAAAAAGGTGACAGTTTAGAAGTGATACAGTCCAACCGTTCGGTAGTAAATACGGGCATTAACTTACCTCATAACAAGATTCCATTTACAGAATTAACTGTTTCTGCTAAACAATTCTGGTTCTGGTCACCCCTCTCCCCTCTTTAAAAATGCTCACTATATACATAATATATACACACAACATTATTTATATACATAATATATACACACAATATTATTTATATATATATATAAACTAGCAGTCCATCAGTTAGGACAATGAGTGTTCCAGTGGATCCAATCAACAGAGCAGCCTGCTAATGAAATTAACATGCAAATGGCTGAGTGCTCCACAGACACACATACCCTCAATTCTCTCAAAAATATAAATGAACTTTAAATAACTGCCATGACACTGACAACAATGCTGTAATTGTTACACAATAAATACTTTAAAAACGAAACTCTAGCTTTCTCGTCACTGTAGCAAAGAAGGAACTGCTGACAGGTGGACGGTCAGCTTTCTCGTTCTGACTAAGTCCTTGGAAATTGGTTTATTGTATAAAAGAGTCGACAAAGACATGGGTGCATGCATAAAGGCATTCATTATGCTTGCACAAAACACATGCAAACACAGGGAAACATTCACAGATGATGATTGTGTTCATGCAAATATAGAAACCAGAAATAAACATGCATGTGGACCCATACACACAGACACAGAACACAGGTATATACAAATCTACATACAGCCATACAAACAAACATACAAGCATACAGCTGAAATTGCTAAAAAAAATATTTAGCGTTTCTACATCAGACTTAAAACATTAAACTGTTTTCTGCAGAAAATACATGAAAATCAAATAAAATCATATTCTAAAAATATATAGTCTCCATGAAGTGTGCGTGTGGTGTATGGCAGTACCATATTTCTTCAAATAGGTAACAGTAAAGAGTAAAAACTCCCACCTCCTTTAGTCATGAATGACCATGGAATGGCACCTAGAAAGTTCCCCTCCAAGGCACAAGTCCAAGCAAGGTTGTTTCTGGAAGACCAGCAGTAGCCCATGCATACCAACCCACCCTCTCCACACCACCAATGTTATCCAAGGGAATGACAAAGAGCGATACAGCTTGGCACCAGTGATATCGCATCGCATTTTTACAGCTGAGTGAACTGGAGCAAAGTGAAATAAAGTGTCTTGCTCAAGAGTACAATATACAACCCGGTCTAGGAATTGAACTCACTACCTCATGATTGTGAGCCTGACACTCTAACCACTGAGCCATGTGTCTTCAAATACAGGTAGAATATATCACAAGTTTTTTTACCCAGGTGGGCGATGGAGCATTTTTTGGCCAATAGGTAGGCAATATTGCAATTTGGCACAAAAGGTTTAAGAAACACTGCTTTAGGGTCTGGAACTGTAAAATAATTCAGATCACATCTAGCACACACACACACACACATTATATATTCAAGATGTTGTTAGTGTAGGGTGTTCCAGACAACATTAGTGACTCCGTCTACAGATGTGTCACACCAACTCAGCGATGAAACATCTATGTGGCCACTCAACTACCTGGAAGCAGGAGCCAAATCTCCCTCAGATCACAGTCAACTATCTTGAAACACATTAGATGTTGTAGTGCCAAGATACATTGTGGCTGAATAAAAGACAAAACGGTCACAGTTAGATCACATTTTTGTATCATTTGTTGGATTAAGGGGTGGGATTAGTGGGGGATAAACAGCACTCACATTATACTACATCCTACCATCATAACACCACAACCAGATATACACACACATATAATTGTGACTTTAATGTTAGACAAGATACTTACCTTCTTCCAATCCATCATCCTCAAGACTATTTTCTGTCATTACAGACATCTGTGATACCTGACGACTAATTGGTATCCCAAGGTTTGACTGAAACACAAATATATATACCAGTAATATACAGGGGTTTAAACACACAACACACAGGAAATTCATTTGCAAGTTCAGTGAACCTACGACTAAAGATGACCTTAAATGTGTCCTTTTTTTAATATTATAAAATGTTAAGGAAGACTTAGCTACTATTTCTTGCAGATTGAGCAACTATATAGAGACTCCACATTAACTCATGCCTTTAAAAGTAAATGTGAATCCACTCAGAGAAGGCTCAGCACACTTCTCACCTGTAGCCACTGCTGTCCCTTTTCATAGCTTTCTTCATGTCAATATATATGAACACACACACAAAATGATTGGAGACAACATACCTGTATAGACAGCTTGTGTACTGGTTCAGAGATATGGTCAAAACTAGTTCGCCGGTGCTTGTCAAACTCATGGTCAATATCCTGCCTGGAAGTTAACAAAAATACCACACCAATAAAATATAAACTACACCTTGCATATATAAATAAATAATAAATGCGTTCTACTCTCTGTTTCGATGTTGGCCATACTGTCTTCCAAATGTATTACATTGTCCCCTAAGGTATCTCTTTGTAGATCTAAACCCATTCAGCATGTCAGAAATCAACTCTTCAGCATTTAAACTGACCCAAATATTCTTCCTGTTTTATGGTCAAACTGGCCAGATCCAGTCTCTCTCACCTACCCTACAATGCTAGTTCTAAAAAATATTCAATCACACAATTGAAATCTCAAAGTTACAAGATAATGCTGGATAAATTCAAAAACATGTGGATAAATAAATGTTACATTTGATAGAATAATCTGAATGCTATATGGTTTTAAAAGGGCAGCATCTTATTTGGAAACTGTTTTAAACTTAGATCTTTAGAATACAAGGTGACCACACTAAGCAATGATGTGGATAAATACAAACTTGCTACAAGATTAAAATATGCTTGAGGCACATTCAAATCCATAATAAAGATGACTCACTGTGTTTTGTCACGGAGAAAATTTCTTGTCAACAGCAAGAAAATATAGTGAATGGCATTCTTACAGGTTTATTAAATATACTCCAAACAATTTAAACTGATAACGAGTTTAGATCTTTGATACTTCAGAGAGATTACATAGGAAATGAGTTGAAGTGTACATGTGTGTGTGCGCACGAGTTTAAATTTTAGATCAACATAGAGGATAGTCACCCGAAACAATCATTGTTTGCCCTGGAACAGTTTCAAAGTTTCAGCCTAGGGTTCACACAAATGTTCTACAATAACAGTCTCAATGTACAACAATGATTGAGGGACAGACTCACACTGTACTTACGACACTGTATAGGCCATAGTAATACTGTACGTTCAAAGGACACAACATGCAATTAAAGATCACACAAGTTTGGTATGAAAATATTTTGAAGAAGATGGGGTGAAGGTAGAATAATAGAAAATAACTGTGATAAGGAATAAGAAGAAGAAAAAAAGAAAGAAATAGAGTAAAGTATTGTGATTACAAAAATAACAACAACAACAGCTGAAATATTGACTAGATGGTCATGTGACTACTTAATTCATTAGGCATATAGAACAAAATGGTTTGGCGAGAAAGCATTATAGAATTGTTTATGAGGGGGAAATAAGAGGGTCATCTCGTTGGCTTTGCCATCCATTGCACACCCATACAACCTTTAAATTTTAAGGTCTTGCACATTTTTATTGTCCCCCAATACTGTGATTATCTCAGGTTTATGAATTATCAACAATCGAACTTCAGCCATTCATTCATCCAAATGTTTTGGTTATAATCCCTATCACATTAATAAATGGATAGAAAGTAGGACTTTGGGTGGGGTGGGGGACTAAGGGATTTGCACACTCTTCATGTATGGCTCATGTCATCTCTTTGTTGTAGTTTTCTTACTGTGTTGATGCCGTGTGTGTGGATTTGAGTTAGCAGTTATTTTGTAATTAGCTATAAATATTTCCAGTTGTTGCTGTTGTGTTTGTTGTTAGTAAAAAAACACAACATTGAAGAAACAGAGAAGAAAAGTAACAACAGCACGTACAATACAATAATAAAAAAAAAAAATAAAACAATAATAATAATCCTTTCTGAAATTTGGTGGGGAGTAGGTAAATCAGGTACATTGATCCCAGTACTCAACTGGTACTTATTTTATTGACACCCAAAAGGATGAAAGGCAAAGTCGACCTAGGCAGAATTTGAACTCAGAACATTAAAGTCAGACGAAATACCGTTAAGTATTTTGCCCAGCATGCTAACAACTCTACCGGCTCACTGCCTTAACAATAATAAGAATAATAATAATAATAAAAAAAATAATAGTGGTAAGAACCTGGTCAGAAAGAACACAAAAGTACATATATACATATATATATATACATATATACATACATATATATATATATATATATAAGAATAAGAAAGCATTCACAGAAGTAATACCTCTCAGCCAAACTGGATCTCCTGAAATCAAAGAATCAACAGATTAAATATTCCCCAACAGAACTTGACCAACATTCTTCAGAATAAAGTTGCACAACAGAATAAATAAGGATATATGTATGTTTGTATGTATATATGTAAGATAGATAGATATGCACATATATATATATATATATATATATATATATATATATGTATGTATGTATGTATGTATGTATGTATGAAAATAGTTTCATTCACTGAAAGTTCTGGCCTTCCCTGTTGTTATTGAGTCTCTTGTTACTGTTTTGTTATTTAAAACAACTTCAAGAACCTCAGAGAAACAAGAAATCTTGAGTAGCAACAGGATGGAGTTCAAGATCCAAATGAATTGCTTAAACTTTATGCTTACTAAATACTTTTCTCTCTTCTTTGTACACCCATACATATAACAAAGTGTGTGTGTGTATCTTATATGTCACTGGTCTCTTCATGTGTAAAGAAGATGTCCATTTATAGCTCTTCAGCCTTTTAAAATGGTTCTTCTCAATTTTGTAAAGTAGGGACAGCGAGCACCCACTCACTCCCATCTTCTGCCTCTCACTGGGATATGAGAATGAATACACAGCTACTCACATTGAAAGGTACACATACATACTCCCTACCAAACCAACTACAATAACTCTTTCCTAGGCATTACAACCAAAAAAAAAAGAGAAAAAGAAAAAAGAAAAAAACAATGGAACAAGTTCCCCTGAGAAACAAAGACAAACTTTTCAGAATTCAATGCCACAATTAGTATCTGTTATGACTGTACATAGATTTACCAAAACAATTATAGATGCAGCTAAAAATATATTCATTAAGGCAATACAAGACATACAACTCTGATTACAAGACTGAAACCGTCAAACTGATAATGAACGGAGACAACCCCAGACACTAAAACCAGAAATGTAGATATATATATATATATATATATAAATTTAAATACTAAGGGTGAAAAATTGAGTATTAATTTAATTAATATCAATTTAAAACCAGTGGCCTAGCATATTGAAAAATCTGAAGATTCAGAAAAATTATATTACATACATATACGAGGGATGACCACTAAGTGGACATCCATTATGCTAGAAGACCACCTATGGTCTGACCATTAAGAAGAGATTGTTCTCAAGAAAAAGTATAGTTCCAAAGTTACCAATCACATGCAGCAGGTAACACTCTTGTTTTGCTGTGTTATGAAAGAGACATCAATAGATTAATCAAAGTGTGATTACATTAGTTTCTAAAATATCTGTGAAAACTGAAACTTCAATGAATCAACAAAAGAAGGAAATGACACAATATTTGTATTGACTAATGAGTGATGGATGAATATGACAAAAGAGTGAATATTGAAGATAACAGATGCTTTGGGTGAGGTGTAAAAGTGATATATGAGAGTGGACACCTCAACAAAGAGTTACAACCCCAGGCCATTTCAGTTTTTCAGTTTATATCATACTAAACATAAGTAGACAAAAAGCATGCCCTACTGCCCCTCAGGTCACCCAATACATGCACTGCACAGTCCAGAGTATTGAGCAGCATTTATAACAAAAAATGCAAGACAGAAGTAAAACCCAGTGACTTAGATATACTCAGGTTGTGTGAGAGAGAGAGAGAGAGATCGGTTCATGAGAGAAAGAAAGAAATGTGAATACCTGGTTGGTATGTGAGAGAGAAAGAATGAGTGAAACAGGACATACTAATGACCAAAATTCCAGAAAAGATAATAGAAACAGGAAACAGAAAAATACCTTTCTGGAAGACTTGATCTCCTCCTGGGGCAACAAAATAAAAACAATAGCTTCATTACTGATATTTAACATGTTGTAACATGCTATTTAAGGTGATTAGAATAAATCATAGCTACATGTGATATGTTGTAATAGACTCTTAAGTTTTTCATTATTTATTCTTGTACAAGTACTTAGACCAGATCCTCAGTTTCAACAACCGACACAACAACCACATTAGTGTAGGAAGACCTTCAAAGTCATAGCTGAGAATGACAGATCATAACATACATTGAGAGGTCATAGCAAGCGAAGCGATAAGATGTATTGACAAGGCACGGAAGACCACGACAGGTTACAACAGATCACAGGCAGTCATTGCAAACTAAAGAGATGTTGAGAGGTCATGGCACACAATGAGAAGTGACAGCAGGTCATCAGAGGTGATGACAGGCCATAGCAGACCACTGCAGGTCATAAAAGATGAAACTGACCCGGAAATAGTTAGAAGGTACTCCTCATTTGATTCCTATGCTGCAAAACCATAGACGTAGAGAGAGAGAGTATTTCACAACATGACATATAAGAGTACCTCAGTACCCAATATACAGAGAGTACCTAAAAAAGAAAAAAAGGATCAAGTGTCGTTCCTGAGCCATAAGCTCAAGGCCAGTTTCCCAGAATCTGTGGTGTATACACCCACCCTAGATGGGACACCAGCCCACTTTAGGATTGCTCACTTTTGCCAAATGAGGGGACTGGAACAACATGAAATGAAATGTTTTTGCTTGCCCAGTCCAGAAATTGAAACCACAATCTTATAATCATGAGTGTAACACCCTAACCACTAAGCCATGCACCACCACAGAGAGTACCCAAGTACATGACATAGAAAGAACCTCAGTAGACAATAAATAGAGGATTCCACAACAACAAAGATGGTACCTCACTACAAAACAGGCAGAACCTTACAAAAGGATACAGAGTTCTTCATTACACAACACAAAGTAAAATTGACAACAAGATATAGGGTACGTCACTACAAGACATACAAGCAGCACTACATGGTACAGAGTACCTCAAGACAGACAGTATAGTACCTCACTGCAAGATATAGAGTACCATGCCAAAAAAAAAACCTGATGATAGTTCATTATAAGGCATGCAGTACCACATAATAAAACATACAAAGTACCTTATTATGAAATTTAGAGTACTGCAAGGAAGACATGACTTTATTACAAGACATATGGAACCATGCTATCAGACAGTCATGCAGTACTGCACAAGACAGAGACAAACTACTCTTGCTACTACTAATAACACTACTGATCAATACTTACTGATACTTTTGAAAAAATATCAATATGTATTGAGTACTTCACTACAAGATCTTGTTCTGAAATATATAAAACCAAGCTGTATCACACACACACACACACACACACACACATAGTATTTTGCAACATCCAGCTCACATACATACACATGCACACACAATACTCTACAGATACTGACAATATTTTACTACATCACATACATACACACACTCACAGTATACAGCTACAGGACAAGGACATGACCACATGACATCAATATATAAAAATCTATCAAAAAATACCTTTCAACCACATTAGTTCTTCTGGAAATAAAATTGATATAATAATGGAAGTTAGAAGATAAAGTAAAACTGATTAATTATTATAATTTATGTGTTCTTGACAATGATGATGATGATGTCGATAATTATTTAGGATTTAGGCCATCAATTACAAGGAGAGGGATGGTCAATTCCATCAATGAAGGGATTAAGCAATTATATCAACCCCATTTCTTCACTAGGACTTTATTTTATTGGCTCCCAAAAGAATGAAAGACAAAATCAACCTCAGTGGAATTTGAACTTACATTGTACAGAACCAGAACGAATATCACACAGTAGTTTCTTTTTTCTCACAGTCTAACAATGCTGCCACTCCACTACTATCACTACCGACATTGACCCCAGTATGCGACTGGTACCTTATTTTATTGTCTGCAGAAGGATGGACGACAAGGCAGACTTTGGCAGGATTCAAGCTCAGAACACAAAATGTCGGATTAAATGCCACTAAGCCTGTTGTACTAACAACAATTCTACCACCAATAATAATAATAATAATAATAATAATAATAATACTTTCTACTAAAGGCACAAGGTGTAACTGGTACTTATTTCATCGACCCCCAAAAGGATAAAAAGCAAAGTCAACCTCAGTGGAATCTGAACTCAGAACATAAAGATGGACTAACCACATGGTTCCGGCATGGTACCTAGGCCAAGTGTCTTCTACTATAGTCTTGGGCTGACCAAAACCATATGAGTGGATTTGATAGACAGAAACTGAAAGAAGCCCATTTATATATATATATATGTATGTATGTATTTGTGTATCTGTGCTTGTTCTCCCACCATTGCTTGACAGCCAATGTGTTACATTCCCGTAACTTAGCGGTTCAGCAAAATAAACCGATAGAATAAATACTAGGCTTACAAAGAATAAGTCCTGGGGTTGATTTGTTCGACTAGAGGCGGTGCTCCAGCATGGCCGCAGTCAAATGACTGAAACAAGTAAAAGAATATATACATTATTCAGACAACATAAATACCAGAAAATATTTGACTCCAATACAGATTTCTGGCAGCCATCTCGACGAGTTCAAATATAGACAGAAGGCCATGAAGTTGGGGAGAGGGCTAGCATTTACTTTATATACCCTGAACAAATATTAAAGATGTGCATCGCATAATTAATATAATGGCTGTAAATGGGATTAGTGAATGTCAAAGTAGAAGACACACCAAACAGAGTAAGGGAGACTACTCGATATTGATGAAGGGAGGTAACTTGGTCTAAACAGACGTAAGTGGTCTATGTGTGACAGGGGCGGCTAATGTTGGCTAACTATACGGGGAACGAAGGAGGGTTAACACTATGTGAGGCTTCTCGGGAGACTTGTAATAATATGTGGGAGAGGGATAACATATTGTGGGTTAACACTTCATTCAAACATTATATGGTTTGACCAACTCCTCCATTTATGTGAAGTTAATAAAACACTTAATGATTTCATGGGTTAACCCCACATCAATTATCTGGGTTAACATGACATTCAATTATTTTAGCTTCTACAACAATAAAATAGGTTAATATCAAACACGTAATGGTTGTTACAATACAAAAAAATCAAGTGGGATAACATAAAATGTAGGCATGACGAGAATAATCTAACCCAGATGTGGAGTGTAAAGGGGCTAACACTTACTTGTTATCCTTCAGTACCCTTCTCCAGCTTTCATAGAGATCAGGGTCAGCACGCTTTATGTCCTTCAATCTTCCCTGACATTTGATTTGGTGACGATTCACAACAATTATCTGCAGAGAAACAAAACATGTATTACTATTGTGTGGGGGGAGGGGGGTTTAGAAATTACTATCGTGTGTAAATATATGTATATATATATATATAGAGAGAGAGAGAGAGAGAGAGGACACAAATTACAGAAATATTTAGATGACATTATATATTAAAGAAAATTCTAATTTCACGACAAATTGTTTCGTAACTTAAAAACATGTAAATAATTTATATCATATTTAATATTTAATAATAAATAAGTTACACCCAAACAAATACCCACACACATTTATACAACATGGTAACATCAACAAAAATAATGTAAAACAATGTCTGTGAAAGGAACTGACCTGATAAGCATTGTAGATGTGAGGAATTTGTGGAGAGACAAGGATAACTGTACGTTTTCTTCTGATCATGCTGCGTACCACTGCCTCCTCAAAAACATTGCGTCCAAGGTGAGGCTCTATCTTGGAGAATGGATCATCCTGGGAACAAAACATGTTTAAAGTTCAAATCTTGTTTGAAACAACTTTTCTTTATTTCCACCCTTGGGAAAATGAAACTGACTTAGGCCTACAATGTGTTTTTTTTTTTAATATTTAAGTTAAAGGAGGGGATAGGCAGTATCCATGACCCTTTTTAGAGCTTTCATGACCAGTTGGATGGGGGAGAGGGCTTAACCTTCAGACCAGACATTTTGTTAGAATGCTTACAACAAAGATGACACCTGTAAAGAACAGCCAAGGACCAGGTGCTGGGGTTAAACTTGCAGATGGATTGATGATGATGATGATGTGAGTTGTTAAGTTCAACTCAATCTTTAACCCCCTAAACTAGAAATGGTAGCAGCCAGTAAATGGAATAACTGGAAGAGTCCATGTAAAGAAGGTGGGTAGATTATGCTTACCATAATAATTGTGTTTGCTGAGGAATAGAGGGCTCTCGCAAGAGAGATACGCTGTTTCTGACCCTCTGTCAGTAAGATACCCTGAAAATAGAGACAAAGTCAAAAGTAGTAATTAGAATGGTGATGCTGTTGTTGTTTGGTTGGTTGAGCCAGTTCATACTTCTCACTTGCATCATCTTTATCTTCTGATAATATCTTTTGTGCCGTAAACCATTTACTATCAAAGGAAGGAAGGGTACCCCCTTCTTTCCCTTAATGTCCTAAACACGTGCTTATTTTGCTTAATGGATAATCTAGCGCTGGTGGAGACCCATTTTCTACTCTCGACAGACCAAATTATTCTATGGTAGCATCTCTTCATTGGCTGAACACTCAAAGTACAGCTCTAAATATAACGATAATGAGAGGATTGACTCGTTAACCTACCTGTTCACCAACTTCTGTCCGATCTTTGGCCGGCCACAAAGTCAGGTCCGTGTTCAGAGAAACAGCATGGAGTACTTTTTTATATCTGTAATAAGTAACAAATACTTTATAGAGACACACACACAGATACCACCCAATACATTATGTACACACACCACCACTGCCACTGCCACCCAATTCGGTCCTCAATTCCTTATGGTTATCCATAGTACTTAATAATGAAGGTCTTCTCCATCATTTACGGTTTCTTTGATGAACATACATCCCAAACTGTTGTTTAATTTCATATTCTCCAAAGTTGATGTACCAATCTTGTCTCTTTCAGCAGCAGGAAAACACAAATGCCAATCACAGCAAGGAAACAGCACTGCAGCACACACACACACACACACACAGAGTTTCATAAAACATATTCAAGAAACACTTACTTTCTATAATTGTATGGTTGACCAAAAAGTATGTTTTCTTGGACTGTGGCATTCATGAGCCAAGGTGGTTGCGAACAATATGCCAATGTACAGGCTCTGTAAGGAAACAGATTAATCGATCAGTTATAATAACAACTAAGAATGATATTAGTGAAAGAGGTTGTTGTGTTAACTTTACTGTTAGTGACTACGAATGGATAGCAAATTGTTGCAATAAAACTGTAAGATGAAGATGATGATGAAAACATATATACACACAGAGACAGAGAAACATACCTGTTCCACTCCATGACTCCAGAATCCAAGACCATTTCCCCCAACATGGCTGATAACAATGTTGATTTGCCTGACCCAGAGGGACCAGTTATTATTGTCATCTTACCTACAGAATAGAACAACAACAGTAGTAGTAGTAGCAGCAGCAGCATGTGGTGGTGCCTACAGTAGTGATGGCACCAGAGACTACCAAATATCTCCAACATCACCATCTGTGTCCAAGTGAAGCAATATCATTCACATCCTTCACCACCCGTCCCCCATGCAAACCCTCAAATATTCTTAAAAGGTTAACCTTTCACATCACTAACCCATGCATTCTCCTCTCCAAATTAGAGAGAGAAAGAGAAAGATAAAAGGCAGAAATACTAGGAGTTATATACATAACTTTCAAAGGCGTGGCTGTATGGTAAGTAGTTTGCTTCCCAACCACATGGTTCCAGGTTCAATCCCACTGCGTGACACCTTGTCATGCATATCTACGTGTGTATACCTTTGTGTCTGTGTTTGTGGGCCCCCACAGAAACATAGCATAACTGAGATGAAGGCCCTGTTGGTCATTTGGCCTGAATGCTATGCGACGACTGCCCAAACCGAGCTAACCTGGACCAACACAACCACCACCATTACTACACTTTGCTGCCAAAAGTGATGACGAAGAAGAAATTTTGCAATAATATAAAAAATATGAGGGACGAACTTCTAGAAACTAAGATGCAGTTAGAGGTGAGGAGAGTAGAGATGCTGAAAGAACTTACCCAGGGGGATTTTAATGTTGATATCTTTCAAACAGGAAGATTCATCGGAGAGGTCCGTAGAGAAAGAAGCCTCGGAGATGTCAAGGGCAAGCCGGTGTTCCACGGTCGGAGCGGCTTCTGCTGCTTCTCCCTCATCTTCCATGATAGAGACGTTGCCGTTGGTATTTCGTCGACGATAATGAAACCCTCGTCTTTCGGCGATGTAGGTGTCGTTTTCAGAAGTGATTGAGTGCTGTGAAAAGCTCGGCCGACGAAAGGCAGGGTCAAGGATGTCCAGCACAGATGCCCCGCTGTTCTGCCGGCTGTGGTTTGGAGTGTGACCCAGGGGGGGACTACTCTCCACTGATGAGATACTTCCACGCATCGCTCCATTGTGGAACGCCATGCTAAGCTGGTTGGTTTTTACATCATACTTCATCAGAGTGTCCAGCTTGTTCTAACAACAACAACAACATCAGTAAGAGTGACATCACAACACACACACACACACACACACACACCACAAAGAAGAAAGTGAAGGAGACGAAATAGGAGATCTCGAAACGTTTATAAAGAGTAGCAGCAAGAGGAAATGTAAAAGTTGAGGGTGTACAAAGAGTAGCAGTAAGAGGAGATATTATAATTGAAGGTGTACAGGAGGATTAGTTGAGGGTGTAAAAAGAGTAACAGTTGAGGGTGTAGAAAGAGTAGCAGTAAGAGGAAACATGACAACTGAAGGTGTACAGAAAGTAGAAATAACAGAATATGTAAGAGTTGAAGGTGTACAAAAAGTAGCAGTAAGAGGAGATGTAACAGTTAAAGGTGTAGAGAGAGTAGCAGTAAGAGGAGATGTAACAGCTGAAGGTGTACAAAAAGTAGCAGTAAGAGATATGTTATAATTGAAGGTGTAGAGAGAGCAGCAGTAAGAGATCTGTCTGGAAGAGTGGCAGTGATGTTTTTCCAAACTTACTAACATGGGTGGAATTGATTTTGAAAATTCAGACATTTCTGCATCACTGGATCTTGAGTCCATCACCAGCAGAGTAGGAGTGGAACCTGTTGTCAGCCATGTGGACTAATTTGGTTTACAGAGGAGAAAATATCTGTAGCCCCCCTACACTACCAACTCCTGCAGAATAATGTGCCGTGCAGCCCACCTACATTGTAGGACCATAGTGTACCATGTGGTCCACATACAATAGGACATAGTGTACCATATGGTCTACAAAGAGGTGCTAAAACGCTCCTGGCTTTAAGGGCATCGTGAAAGGCCTGGTTAAAAGCCCAATCTTCCGACTTCTTTTACAGGGCTTAGAAAGACTAAAGGACTGCTGTAATAAGTATGAGAATCTGAGAGGGGAATACGCTGAATAAAATTATAATTAACTGATCCTCCTGCATTTTCTTTTACCCAATAGGTACAGTAGGATGTACTGTATGACGTGGTTGAACTATCATAGAACAGACTGTACCATGTGGACCACCAGCACACCACAGTCCACCACGTGGTCCATTTTACTAGAGGACATTGGGTACAATATCCTCCTTATAAACAGAAGATTGAGTAAACAGAAAACTAAATATATTTCACAGCAGCAGTCAGGGAACCATGAGTGTGTAAAGCACAGGCAGCAGGATTATAATAGCATGAAACTATTGGTAGCTCTTTCGGTGGTGTATTTAAATTCATATTTATCTCTCACTGGAGGGAGTACTTTTTTTCTTGACCTTACCTCTATCGGATCTGTAAACTATGTATATATATATATATATATATATATATATATATATATATACACACACACACACACACACACATCACTGTAAGGAAAAGGTCATGTGTATGTGTATACACACACACGTCACAGTATTGAGAAGGTCATGTGTATAGAATGTGGGGTGTATATGCTGCAGGAGGGAAGGGACCACATGGCCAGATGAGACAGGGAACTTAATCCCATCTGATGATTCATTAATCCTATCTGCCATTGAAGTGTTAAGGCAATAAATCAGATGTGCAGAAACAAAGCAACAGAGTGCAGTGTATGGTGCATCATTGTGCACATCTCACCTTACAATCAATACAGGAGAACATGGACTTGGCTGACTGGACAACTGATCGCAATCGGGATATGGAGAAGGACGACTGAAAGACAAGTTGTTACAACAATGATGATGATGATGACTATAGTGATAGTGATGACAATATGGATGATGACGTTGATGGTGATGGTGTTACAGTAGTAAAGATGATTATAGTGATGGAGATGGTACTTTGTGGAACTGACACTGACAGTTTCAGTGGTATGTTTTAACATTGAAACAATGGTGACGGTGACGGTGTATTGTGTAATATGACTGGTGTTTCAAAAGACAAACGGTAAAACCCAAAATTACCTCTGCTTCTTTCTGTACGTTGCTTGTCTGGTGGCACTTGGTGAAGAAGGCACTGGGGTGTTGGCATATCTGGCTGGATTGTAAGAAGGAGGTCAACTCTCGGCTGCTGCTCTTCGCATTCAGCAAAGATATGTAAATAACACAGAGGAAATAAAAAGGGTAACACATAACCTGGAAGGTGGCAGCAACAGAGAATACTTGGCCGGGCGTCAGAACTGTTCCCTTTGAAATATGGTAGAAGAGAAAGCTCTACAAAGAAATAGAAGTGGAATATTAGAAGAGAATTCAAAGAGAATGAATTAGTCAGCATCATCATTAAACATCTATTTTCCATGCTGGCATGGTTTGGACAGCTTGACCAGTGTTGGCAAGCCAGGAGACAGTGCCAAGCTCTATTGCCTGTTTCAGCATGGTCTCTATGCCTGGTTGCCCTCCCTAATGCCAACCGCTTCACAGAGTGGACTGGGTGTTTTTTGTGTGGCACCAGCACTGATGGGGTTACCTAGTAACTTGCAAGATAAACATTCGTCAACTCAGGGACTTCCTGTAATGGGTCTTGTCAGATAAAAATCTCTTTCTATGGTTTCTGATACCAGAATGTGTATTCTGCTTAATGACAGCAGGGGTAGCTACAGGCCCCCCCTCCCAGGTCATATAAAGGGAGTTGGAGATGGTTCATATCCACAGGACCTGCCCCAATGGCTGACCACCACTAGACTGGACCAAGAATATGTAGAGTCAGTTGGAGTTGTTCTTTAGAGTGACACATTAAACAAAGATATGTAAGTTAAAATCACAGGAACTTACCGCAGCTGTTGACAATAACGGGGCTGATGTAACAAGGAACTCTGCAAGAGAAACAATCAAAAGTTAATTAAGAAATCAGTAATCAATGCACAAAAACAATAATTTGTTAGAGTCATTAGGTTATCCCATCAAAGACCTTGTGCTTTTGTGTGGCACTGGTACAAGTGCTTTTTTATGACACCAGCAGCCACAAGCCCACAAGCAAAATTCATCGGCACACTTCTACAGCATCCCAAAAAGTGATTTCCAAAAATGTTTCCAGCAGTGGCAGGAATGCTAACAAAAGTGTGGAGACACCCAAGATGAATACTTTGAAGGAGACTGAATCAAAATGTTGAGTTTTTTTAATTTTACTTGTTTTTTGGCCAAAGGCCAAATATATGTATATATATATATATATATATATACAAAAGAGAGAGAAAGTGTGTGTGAGTGTGAAAGCGTACAAACTGACCGATGATAGACTTGAGGTAGGCAATACGATACAACAATTTCATCTCTTTCTTTCGATCCTTACTGACCAAACGGCTGAAACATTTCTCCCAGGCATTCAACTTGATCTGCTTGATGCCTTTTATTAGTTGTTTTACTTTCTTCACCCTCCTTTCACTGAGATTCTGAAAAAGAGAAAGAATGAGGCAGTAAGAGAGAGAGAGAGAGAAGTGGGGTATAATGGGTATAACAGAGTAAAGTGGTTGGGTCAGACAGACAGTCTAATGAAGTGGTTCTCAACTGCTGTTCATATAAGATTTTTGGGGGTCCATGCAACAAAATCGTAAATTGGGGATCCACAATAGTATTTTAGGGGTCCCTGAAAATGTTTTGCTTTCGATGTGTCTCGTATTGGTCTGGATTGCAAGGAACAGCCAGGTTTCTTTCTCTGACATTTTCCATAATTCAACCTCCACAAGTTGATGTGTGGAAAACAAAATGGGAATTTTTGGAAGAAGTTTCTATAAAACTTGTTTTTAAACATGGAATGATTACGGGGGGTCCAGCAGAAAAGAATGGTGATCAAAGGGATCCACAGATAAGAAATAATTTGAGAACCCCTGCTCTATATAGGAGAGAAAAGCCGAGTTGAACAATGACATATAGATGAAAGTAGAGTAGTTTGGTGTGTGGGGGAAGGGTCGGTAGTTTGGTGTGACAATGGTATTTAGGGAGTAGAGGGATAAGTAACAAGTGGACAGTGCAGTTGAGCAATATTAACAACCACCCATATCTAACATACCATTATGCTGCCTTGGAGTCTAAACAGGTGCCGTGCAGTTGCAATGTGCATACATGTGTGCACACCAATGATGAAAAAGCCCATTACTGCACTGGAACCGAGTTTTAGGAAGACCACGATAAAACCAACAACAATCTGGAAAATAAATAAGAGAGAGAGAGAGCAACAGGTTGGATCATGGGGTAAGCATCTTGTACATGTAACTGTGGCAACAGAGTTTACTACAGGTCAGTAGTAAACTGGACATCAGCTAAAAGAGGGATAACAATAATAGAAAGGTCACTGAGTGTGGCCATGCTGGAGCACCGCCTTGAAGGGTTCTAGTCGAACAAATTGACCCCAGGACTTATTTTTTAAGCTTAGTACTTATTCTATTAGTCACTTTTGCAAGCACACCAACACTGGTTGTCAAACAGTGATGGGAGAACAAACACACGCACACATGCACAACAGGCTTCTTTCAGTTTCCATCTATCAAATCCACTCATAAGGCTTTGGTCAGCCTGACGCTATAGTAGAAGACATTTGCCCAAGGTGCCACACATTCGGACTGAACCCAGAGCCATGTGGTTGGGAGGCAAGCTTCTTATCACACAGCCACTCCTGCGACTATGATAATACTGATAACTGTGGAAATAGAATTGGTGAGGCAACCGGAATATGGAACAGAAACTGGAGAAGCTACAGAAGTTTTGAACTAAAATTGGTGAGGCAACCGGAATATGGAACAGAAACTGGAGAAGCTACAGAAGTTTTGAACTAAAATTGGTGAGGCAACCGGAATATGGAACAGAAACTGGAGAAGCTACAGAAGTTTTGAACTAAAATTGGTGAGGCTACAACATGTGACTTGTCTGTGGATATTTACAACAGGTGGTTGGTCTCCACAGCCTCACCTGTTGATTAGTGTCAGTCATAATTAAATTATTCCATTTATGACATTCAACAACTGGATCCAATGGGCAAAACTCATAGGTTCTGGTCTAAAGATGAAAACTGCCATTCTTTTAACTGGTACTTGTGATCAGTAAAACACATCTGTGGTGGCTCCACATTGGTTTGGTGTCTATGGAACGGTGAACTTAAAACCTTGCAGAATAAAAGGTTCTGTTGACAAAAACAATATTTTAATTGCAAACTCATGCCAGACAAATACTTTGGTTGAATGTCAGGATGACTTACCTGAAGAGGTATTGCCCAGAAATAGTGCAAAAAACTGTAAATGATCATAAGGTTGTTACATTCTATTGTCACATGATTCATTATTTCAGTTTCTGTAATTCTTCCATGGGACAAAGCTTGAGTTGATAACTGTTGCACCTTGCTGTATATCATCACCTGTAAAAGACGGGGTGTAAAGGTGAGAACAACCAATCAACTGATATTTTATTGATCACATGTTAGTGTGTGATATATACAGACTCAGTTGATTACTTAATCAATAATCAATGACAATTAAGGAAATAAGCAAGAATATTAGTGACATAAATATGTTGAAAATGGTTGCAAGTGGGAATTAAATTAATCCTAGACTTATCCTCTCTTCAGGAATTCCTCTCTATGTCAGTGTGTGTGTGTGAAAAATATTCAGACAGTGTATATTCAAAAGAAAACTAGGTTCGGTTTACCAGCTGATTGGAAATGAACAACTCTAAGAACAGGAAATGGGAGCCTTTCAGTTATAATGTGTGTGTGTGTGTGTGTGTGATATTACACACACACACAAGATGTAAGAGAAGATGGACGCAATAATAGGTGAGGACTTACCTGTATAGCAGCTTTCATCCTCATCCCTTCTCGGATGAGTATAAAAAAATGGTACTCCATGAGAGAGTACTGCAATAACATGAGTACAAACACTAAAGTGATGAGGATGTAGCCATTGGAGAAGAACTCAGTGACAGACACATTTAAGTTGTCCTGCAAAAGAGAGAGATAATGGTTATGGTGTACATGTTGTACTGGGGGGTAGGCATGGTGCACGTGGTACTGAGTAGGGGGAATGGGGGCACTATGGAAGAGGGGGCATGATATATGTTGTAATATGTAGTGGTGGCCATGGTACATGTGATTCTTTCAGCTTATCATACATGTAGTATTATGGAATTATGAGTGTGACATGTGATGTATATGTGGAGAGGAGGTAGAAGTGGGGGCTTTATGGGTGGAAGGCATGTGGTGGTGAAGGTTGTAGTTCTGTGAGAAAGACAGTGGATATGAAGGTGGTGGGGTTGCTGTTATGCAAACAATGTGGGGAGAAGACACACACACACACACACACACACATATACAAATGTTTATGTAGATTCATGAGCTCACACACAAAAAAAAACTTGTGAATATTCACACATACACGCACAAGCACAGATACGCATACACGTATACATTCACCAACACAGAAACACCCCACACACACACAAACTAGCATACACTCACCACAAATAGACAGACACACACCCACACACAAATCTGTACAGAGAGTATACAAACACACACACATATCCCTACCTTTTTATCCTGTAGAGACAAGAGTGCCGCCACAGTAGTCTTAATGGCGGTGGTGGCAGCAGTAGTGGTGGTGGTGGTAGCTGATCCATTGTAGATAGAATAAACAGCTCCGACCTCATCTTCCAGGGAACGTCGGGTGACAGACACCACACGTGATGTAGCATTGTGGAGTCTTCTAGCAGAACCAATTGGTTGACTAAATTCATTACAATAGTTGAGAATATCTTCTATCCACCATGGGCCAATGAATGCCAGTAAGTCAGCCGTTAGACGAAGACAACCACTCCAGATAATGGCCGGCCACGAAGCTTTAAACATGCTCACTAACAAAGATGGCTTCAGCCCCAACCGTAATTTTGATTGCTGAAAGGACAAGAGAATAATTGCAGAAATTTCAATTAGAGAATGGGGAATACTTCATATTTGTAACATTTAAATTAGTAAAACTGTTAATCTGTAAAAACAACAACAAACCTTGTTATTCTCAAATGAAATCCAAATCTTCTTGTAGTTGTATGTAGATTTCTCTGTCTGAAATAACAAAAGTGAAAACATTAGATAAACATTTGAAATATGAAGCAATTGGTTACAATGGTCTCTGTAAGCAACCAGGTAGTCACAAAGGCAGTTCAATAAGTTGTATTGTAATCTGTGATCAAGGAAGAAATCACAGAATTATGTTATCCTCATCATTTAACGTCTGTTTTCCATGCTAGCATGGGTTGGACAGTTTGACAGTTGCGTACTGGGGTCAATGTGATCTGCTAACTAAAATCAGCCACCAAATAACTCTTGAATCACATTCTACTTCCTTAAAATAAAAGGGGGCACAATAAATACTGCAGTCCTAGATACACTGTGAAAATAAATGTCGGGATGAACCTTTAACGATAGGGGCTGAGAGTAACAAGTACAACCAGAACATTTTTAATCATAAATCAGTTGGATCAGAGCTGAGCCAAGCGTTAAGCAGCAACCACCACCATTACCACCACCACCATCATCATCATCATCACCCAGTCACTCAATAGTTGTCAACTACAGAGAGATATGGGTAGATCTGGAGTGAATGATTGGTAGATTACAGTTGTTTGATGTTTAAATATCTTCCTGTCATCATCGATGGGATGGAGCATGGCTCACAACAACAGTTAGGTTAGTTTGGAGGTTGAGGTTGGTGGTGTGTGGTGGTGAGAATGCCATGCTGGTATTACATATATCAAGGTCAGTGACGTAGAGTTGTGAGTAGAAGTGAGAGGAAGTACAGAGTTGGGGGGAAAGAGCAACAGAGAGAGAGGGGAGATTAGGAGTTACAAGAGAGGAGAGAGAGAAGATAGCAATAGGGAAAGGGAGAGACAAAGTACAATAGAGAGAGTGGGGGGGAGTTGATAGAGAGATGGAACAAATAAGGGGAGGGGGTATTAATCCAAATCCAGTAAATATGACTGTTCTGGTTTTTAAGAGGATTAAAACAGTTTAGGTAGACAAAAATAATAATAATAAAAATGATAATAATACTGTCGTATTTCAGGATGGTCATTTTTTTTTTTTTTTGCCAAATAAATACACACACTAAATATTCGTTCAGCAACGAATGTCCATTGTCCGGAAATCTTTCGTCACACATCTGTGACCTCTTCAGCGACACTTTCCATCCTCATGTGTGCTCTTACTCCGCTTAGTCCATGATTGACACACAAGGTCGGAAAATGTCGTTGAAAAGGTCACAGATGTGTGACGAAAGATTTCTGGACAATGGACAGGAGTTAGAATAAGAACAGTAATAAATGAGTAAAGAACGAATCTATAGTGTATGTATTTATTTGGAAAAACAAAAAAAAAATGACCCTCCACCCCCTCCACCTTTCCAGCCCTTTCCTTTCCAAGTGGAACTTGAAAAAGTTGATGAGGGTTTGAATGAAGAGAAAAGTGTCGGCCTCATTCTTTCAGCCTTCTCCACCAAACAACCTGTGTCACCATAACCACTAGACAGGGGAACCCCCACCTGCCCCATCTGACAGCCAGGTTCATTCTACATGCAACAATAATGACTATGGTGGTGGTGGTGATGATGATAATGATGATGTCATAATTAGGTGAAATGGGACAGGGGACAGGGTAGTGTATTGAAACCCATTTCAGTATGTTCTATCACTGCCCATGGCATGTGTTTCTATAAGGATATCATATGTAGTAAACGTGGTGTAGTGGTGTTCATCACAGTTCAAATGATGTTAAGAAATATCCTCCACAGATGTGATGTAATGGAGTTCATTACAGTTCTTATGGTGTTAAAGAATGCACTGTGTAGTAGATGTAATGTAGTGGTGGTCATGATGGGAGAGGTTCTGGAAGTACAGACATACAACACATTATTTAGAGACAATGGACATACATATATATATGCAATCACACATTTAGGCACACACACACACACACACGTATTCTTTAAACACACATATTGTTTACACAAACACACACACACAGTTCTGACATCCAATGTGGGAATTTGGTGTAGTGAGTGGAGCCGTGTCATTTTAGGGTCCGATAGCCTAGAAACCATCAGCAGTGAAGTGAAGCCTTGACAAAAATGGCCACTGAGAGAGGAGTGAGGGAAGTGGAAGAGATGGAGTCAGATCCTTTACTTACCATAGGGAGTTTACCCAGGTTGTGTAACTCTATGACGTGTCGGAAACCTTTCCTTATCAAATCAGTAATCCACCAGAAGGTAATCTTTGATAAGAAGCTTACGTAGGGTTGGATGTATTTGAGATAAGCCAGTTCTTCAGGTGAGTGTACAGGGCATGGTTCTTGGAAAAAAGCATATTTCTGGAATGAAAAGAGAGAAGAACATTATCATGAGATCATTATGAATGACAAAGCCTTCTTGCATTAAATAACTCGATCCCTAAATACAAAAAAAAACTCTTTAAATAAAAAAAAAAGGCAATATTTACAGAAGAGCTTGATTCGCAAATGGTTGGGTAATTTAATTTGTTAATATTCAGGCTGACCTAAACAGAGCAGAATGGCAGAAATGGTATTTGGCTAAGTCTCTTTATATTCTGGAGTCCGTCTCCCAATGTTATCAACAACACCGTTTTTATGTATGTTTTGTTTCCCATTACTGGCTTGTGTTGGCCAAAGTCTTATCAAGGGACAACTCTATGACCAGAGACTCTTTCTGTTGTTGATAACCATTAACTGGCTTTCGTTCACTGAAAGTGTAGAGTTACACAATGTCATCATGGCTGCAAACACAATGTCACTGCTTTGTTCATACTGTGTCATGCAAACAGATATAGGAGGTAAATATTCACACAGACATACATATATATATATATATATATATATAAACAGGGTGCAGTGAATAAATTGTTATCTAAACTACGCAAAAATGAAAATAACATTGACATCTCATTTTAACAGGTATATTTGCCAAAATTACATAAAAATATCTTAAAATACTAAAGTCTAGAGTAAATATATTCAATAAAATTGCCACTGGCTTCAACCAAGGCTTCCAGACGACTTTGGAATCTCCTGCAACTCTTCTGGACGGTCTCCTTGTTTAAATTGATGAATGCTGCCATAATCCTTGCCTTCAGTTCATCTTTGGTGTTACAAGGAGTTTTGTTGGTCTCTCGCTCAACTGCGCCCCACACATAATAATCTAGGGAGTTGCAGCCTGGGGAGTTAAGTGGCCAGGTGTTAGGGGTGATGTAGTCACAGAAATTGTCTGACAGCCATGACTGGGTTCTCCAGCTTGTGTGGCATGGTGCAGAGTCCTGTTGCCAGACTTAGGGTCTTCCAGCAGCCATCCTCTTCACCCGGGGCAGCACTACCGCCTCCAGGCACCAATGTTATCCAAAGGAATGACAAAGGGGCCGATACAGCTTGGCACCAGTGACATCACAACTCATTTCTACAGCTGAGTGAACTGGAGCAACGTGAAATAAAGTGTCTTGCTCAAGAACACAACAAACAGCTCGGTCCAGGAATTGAACTCACTGCCTCATGATTGTGAGCCTGATGCTCTAACCACTGAGCCATGCACCTTCACAGTGCCTGTATCGGGGTACCTATTTACAGCTAAAAGACTGAGCCAGAAATAGTTAAGTGTCTCGTTTTATACAGTGGTGGTGGTGGTGGTTATCCATCCTTAACACCACCAGTCATTACATCAACTCCACCATTCACAATTACAATGACACACAAGAAACCTCTCTATGGGGTCACTCAAAATGCTAGAAATAGCTGCCAAATCTCATATCACAACTTAATATTTCAAAAATAAAAAAAACAAATTGAAGAATTTAAGGCAGGATGGTCATGGCTGAAATGCCTTTGAACATAGGTGTGTTGTGACTCAAGGCAGACCTAGGGCTAAAAATAACAACAACAAAACTAAAGAGAGAGAAGTGACCTGATCATTGTTGAGTATCTAACGAGTGTATATATGTGTGTATAAGCTTCATTAATCGAACACAATTAATCTTTATTGATGAAGTAATGAAGAGAAGAGATGGCGGGAGGATAATCATCCAATTTGGCAGTGAAAACAGATAATTAACAAACACTAACGAATAGAGAAAACATTAACCAACATTTGTTTTTAAATAAAATACAACAGAACAAGTAAATAAATAAATAAACAAAGGGTGTGTTGTGGTCCCTAATTGAAGGAGGAGGAGGAGAAGATAGGGCAATTGATTGAATTGCAGGTTGGTGTAAAAAATTAATTTCCTTGTAATTACACAGTGTTCAAGCTAACGAACTATGAAATCTAATTTCCAATGGTGGTGGTGGTGGTGGTGGTGGTGGTGGTGTAGTGACTGCTAACAGTAGGGATGGTGATGGTGGTGGTAACAGAGGGGTGGCTAATGACTGGTGATGGTAGTTGTGATCAAGACAATGCTAATTATTTAGTCGTGAGTTCACATTTCATTGCTCGTGGACATAAAGTACTAGTAATTTACTGGGGGATGATAATTGTCACCATGACAAACACACACGGAAACCAGCAACCACGAAATAACGCATTCAGAAGGAAAGTATGCATATATACAGATCTATTCCACAACAAAATGCATACAGCACTGCACGTGTGTGTGTGTGTGTATATATATATACATACACACACAATACAATATATGCAGTGTTCAACTTTGAACTGAATTTAATTATAAAATACATACACACATTGCAAAATATATACTGTATATATATATATATATATAGAGAGAGAGAGAGAGACGTTATGCAATACACACATTATTCAATACACACTATTTATTATACATATTGCACTCACTCACATATATATGTGTGTGTGTGGTACACATGCACATACATTATATACTTTTATAACATACACACAGTTGGTTTATATGTGTTCTTATACACACTCTGAGACTTGAAGCACTCACACACACACATTAAGTGTTTATGCGTTGGGCTGTATATAAAGTATGACTCACAACCAGACAGGAAAGTAGAAGCAGAAAATGACCGGCAGTCGGGGACCTTAGTCTGGAGGTTGAGAGGGTCATTTAGAAAACCCCCACTTCCTTAGCCTTCCCAGAGGAATGTCTGGGGCAATTTATAATTTCCTGATCTTGTATGCACTTATTGGAAATTATGCTACCCGGGTATCTGAATTAGAAAGTTGTGGTTAGTTGTTAATGATGTATCAAGAAAGTGGGGAAGAGAGAGAGAGAGGTGGGGTAGTGCAAAGGCACCACCGACAGATGACCTCAGTTTGCTGGACATTAACAGCCAGACCCATTTTTTTTGTTTGTTTGACTAATTGTGATGACCCACTGAGGTAGTCCCTTGTCAGATTTCAGGGTAACCACAGATGATTTTGTTTTCTGCTGTAGCCTCAGGCCAACCAAAGCCTTACAAGTGAATCTGGTACATGGAAACTGAAAGAAGCCCATCATATATATAGGAACCTGGCTATGATATAACACGTTGACACCAAAAAACTGATGAGACTCACCTGTACTCGGAGTACATCCATTTCAACAAAGATCAGGATTCCATAGACAACAGTCACAACCCATGTCAGGTCAAGTCGAAGATCCGTGAAGTCCATGTTGTTCCTGTAGAGGGAGATCAGTTTGAAAACTCGGAGTACAAAGGCAGCTGACCAGTAGCCGAGCAGGATGAGCAGAAATCCTGGGGAGTTCCAGATTTCAACATTGTGATAATATGTGATGCTCATAACAGATCCAATGAGAGCAGCACAGGGGGGTATGAAGACATGATAGTTGACAGAGTCCGGATCATGGGCATCAGAGGTCAAACCCTCGGCAATCTCCATGAGGTTCACCCCAATCAGGAAAAGGGTGACCACCCAACGAAAGGCATGCACTCGAAAATGGACCCATGTTTTCACTTTCTTAGTTCCGATCACAGATTTGCTCCAGATTATCAATATTGGGACACTAAACAGCAGGAATATGCAATGTGGAATGATGTTGAGAACATCAATGAAACAGTCGTTCTGAAGAACACCATTTGCAACGCTCAAAGCATCCAAACGTGAACCACAGAAGCCATAGATTTTCTTGGCAGTGACATCCTGCTTTGGTAAAGTCTTTGTTGTCATCAAAGGCCAGGTGACATTTAAAGGTGTCTGCTGGGTCATGTTGTTGCTGTTGCTGTTGAATCAATAACCAAAATACACTGAATGTTACAGCACGAAGCTAACACGACAGCTGATCAGATGTGTGTGTGTGTGGAAATGTCACAGATATTTTGGTAAATGTTGGTGGAGCTGGCAGCACTGGGGGGGTGTGTATGCCAACCCCCCATAGCAGCTTACTTATTGGCAATCTATAAGGTGAGTCTTGGGATAGAAAGGAGAGGGGCGGGATACCAGACAGACAAACAGCTAAGTAGATATAGGGTGGGGGGAGTGTTGAAGGATGGGGGAGGGGAGGATTCTAAAAGATGTAATCACTAATTCTTAAGAAAGTAGAGAAAAAATAGATTTTTTTATTTTTTTTTATTTGTGACAAATAATTTCATTTTATATTTTCTACATTAAGATATCATCATCATGTCAGTAGTAGTAGTAGTGGTAGTAGTAGATAATACTATTTCATTAGTATTTTCACTTTGATTGTGTCTGTGTTTTGTGTGTGTGTGTGTTGAGGTATTTCGTTCTTTTCTTGAGAGAGGTATGTTGAGGAAAAGTGTTGGAGGGACAGCACCAATAATGATTTTAAACAATCAAATAAATAAATTTAGTTCAGAAAAGGTAATATTTTCCTTTTAACAGGTGTCTATGAAGGCCATCCAAAAATTTTACCACTCTAACCTCCAGCATCCATCAAGAAAATTAGAGAAACCAAGAAAACACCTTAAATATATAAAGAAAATCTTTTCTGGGGTGGAGGGAGGGGTGTCTCTTGGTTTTGGTTTATTTTGAAGTTTGTTTCTTGTTCTTTTTTTACATTTGAAAGCAATGAAGTGAAACGATGCGCGAAGCCAAAACAGTTGACATGTGCAATGGAGCGATTAACTGGAACAGATTGGTGCATGGCACAGTGCCACACCTCCACCTCTTCTTAATATTTGTGCCAAGGTTGGGTTGCTGGGGAAATCAATCCTTTTCACTCTTCATCGATGCAATCCAGAGGATAGCAAAGTCTACATATATTTATATATATATATATATATATATATATATATATATATATATATATAGTTTGTTGTGTGTGTGTGTGTGTGTGTGTGTGTGTTTCTGTCACGTAGACGTTTGAAGCTAGCGGGGTGTGGGCAGGTCGAGGAAGAAAGACTGCACAATATTAATCTGGTTTATGATGATGGTACTACTGTTGATGATGATGTTGTTACTGCTGTGTTAGCAGCAGCAGCAGCAGTTAGTTGTAGTCAAGGCTAACAACAACAACAACACCTGCCGCTGCTGCTGCTGCTGTGGTAGGTGTTGAGCGAGGGCTGTGAGTCCAGCGTAATATCCATGTCGTCCAGTTACAACGGAGACAGAGTGAAGCTATGTCCAGTCTTGTTCACACAAAAGTACAACGGGAGAGCCAAGGTAAACAGACTGAAATAGAAGAATAGAAATAAAAGGTTAATTAATTAACTAACAGGTTAACATATAAGACTCATTAACATCAATAGCATTAATTAATTAGCAATAATGAATTTTTAATTAGACACGAATACATGGGCAGGTAGAATTAAGTGTTTCACTTTGGCAGCTGCAAATAACAGTCATTGTACCTCTCATGGTATAAAAACAACAACAACAACAATAATAATCGCAACAACAAGTCAGAAGGAAAGGTCTTGTAACTTTGGCAAAAAGCCACAATGTTTAGGGAAGCAGCATTGATGTCTAATAATGATATCTCTTCATTGCTTTCTTTTTATTTCCGTTCCGTAGTAACAATTTCCATCTGTCCAAGGACAGATGCAGGCATCAGAAAAGATGGTTGTCATCCATGGTCAACCCTTCATCCTCTCTGAGAGGTCCCTATGAACCTTATCGGAGAGAGAATGAAAACAATCGACCACTTCTGCCTTGTTTATTGACTCCAGAAAGATGAATGGCTAAGTTCACCTCGGTGGATTACATAGAAACAGATTGCCAGATTGCATGGAACTGGTACAACTACCACAGGTCATTCCATTTCATGTGAATCTGTCAATTCACAGCCCTTAGGATGTTTTTCTTGTTTTTTTTATTCATTTAGGAATAAGGACCCCAGGAGCTGATTGGTCTTTTATTGACAACAGAAGGATGAACAGTGAGGCCAAACCCTGCAGAATTTCCACTCAGAACAGAAAGGGTTACAACGAAATAGTAAGTTGTGTGTGTGTGTGTGAGAGAAAGTTACTGTTTCGTTGCTTTGACATCACATGATTGTTGTAAACGAGTGTCACCCTCACGCAAGTGATGTCCTTGATTTCCCATCTTCCATGAAGACATGTCTGGTCATGGAGAAATATTACTTTACTCAGAAATAGGTGAGCGTTGGTGACAGGAAGGGCATCCAGTTGTAGAAAAATCTTCCACAAGTTCCATGTGATCCATGGCTAGCAGGGAAAAGTGGATGTCGACATGATCTCACACACACACACACACACACACAGACAGACACTCTACCACTCCTTTAGTCTCATATGCTACCTTATCTGTTGCTCCACCACCACCACCTTATAAGAAAGAGAAAAACTATAACATGGGGGCTCTCCTGATTAGTAGGGTTGTATACATGACAGATCACAAACTAGGGTGTTTAGAAGTGTGGTTAAGAAGTTTGCTAAGCAAGTGCATGGTTTCAATCCCAACACACAGCATCTTGCACTAATGTCTTCTACAAAAGTCTCAGGTAAACCAAACTTTTATAAGCGTCTCAAGTCCAAATTGGTAGATTTAATCCACCCAGAAATCATCATTTAATGTCCACTTTCCATGCTGGCATGGGTTGGATAGCTCGACATGGAGCTGTCCAGCCTCCAACTGTCTGTTGTGGCATGGTTTCTATGGCTGGATGCCCTTCCTAACACCAGCCACTTTACAGATTGTGCTGGGAGCATTTTATGTGGCACTGGTACAGGTGCATTTACTCCACGCCTGTGTGCATATATATATATATATAAAAACAGGGGTTGGCCAAAAGTCACCTGACAGTAAATGAAAACCATTTGATTCCAAGATTGATTTATGTTTAACAACTGAATGAATTTAATGAAAACATCTAAATATGAAACATCGGGAAAACTGTCCTTCTTGAGTGACACATTTTTCCATTCGAATCAATACAGAATTACAGATTGTATTTACCGAATTTTGATTTTACTGTCAGGTGACTTTTGGCCAACCTTGTAAACACACACACACACACCCATTTTGTATTTATATATATACCCGTCAGAGTGTAAGTATCTTGAGAGAAAAGCTGAACATTAGAAGCATCAGTTGTGGTGTGCAAGAGAGACGATTGCGCTGGTTTGGACATGTGGTGAGAATGAATGAGGATAGCTGCGTGAAAAAGTGCCACTCCCTAACAGTTGAGGGAACCCGTGGAAGAGGTAGGCCCAGGAAGACCTGGGCTGAGGTGGTGAGGCAAGACCTTCGTACATTGGGCCTCACCGAGGCAATGACTACTGACCGAGACCTTTGGAAATGTGCTGTGCGTGAGAAGACCCGGCAAGCCAAGTAAGATCGTTGCCAGTGCCCCTGGACTGGTTCTTGTGCGGGTGGCACATGAGATGCACCATTTTGAGCGTGGCTGTTGCCAGTACCGCCTGACTGGCTCCCGTAGGATTTTTGAGCGAGATCGTTGCCAGTGCCCCTGGACTGGCTTGTGCGGGTGGCACATAAAAGACACCATTTCGAGCGTGGCCGTTTTCGTGCGGGTGACACGTAAAAGCACCCACTACACTCTCTGAGTGGTTGGCGTTAGGAAGGGCATCCAGCTGTAGAAACTCTGCCAAATTAGACTGGAGCCTGGTGTTGCCATCTGGTTTCACCAGTCCTCAGTCAAATCGTCCAACCCATGCTAGCATGGAAAGCGGACGTTAAACGATGATGATGATGATATATATATATATATACATATATATATACAGTGGCAGACTGTCTAGGTTGCCAGCTTGCTCAATGGTAAGTGGGCCCCTGTGCCATTAGAATCCATATATGGGGGCCCATCCCCTTAAGTTTGAGAATTTTTTATTCACTCCTGGAAGAATACATTAATTATTTCAGCCTGGCTGTGTTTGTAGACAGTTGAAAAAAATACTTTTAACAAAAAAAAAAAAATGAAATGATAGCATTGTAGTTGTGAGTGGGTACCCTTAGTCTCCTAGCAACCAATACTGTTAGACCCAGTCTGCCACTGTATGTATATATATATATATATATATATATATATATATATATAAAGTTAAATCAAATAAACGAATAAAAAAACGAAAAAAAAAAGGAAAACAATGAACGTGAGAATGTGCACAATTAGTGTAATTAGCTTGACGAGTGCTGAAAAGAGAAAGTTAATGTTTCGAGCGTAACTCTTCGTCGGAAACGAGAAAGGGAAAAGTCCAAAGGAGAAGAAGAAATCGCCAGTGGCACACGTGAAGTTACATTGCTAGCATATATATATATTGCAAAAATGTTTGTTTTCTTTTTCCTAAATAAATTGCATTTCATATTTGAGGGCTCCGATGAAGCTATAGAATGGTATCCAGGCACTCAACTAAAAGTCCACTGCATCTTAGAGCAAAAACAGCTGTCAGCTAACGATGTTCATAGCATAACGATCGTTTTTCTTCTTATCCGTTCGCTTATATATATATATATATATATATATATATATATATATATATATATATAAATACATACATACAAATCCATACATACATATATATATATAAATAAATACATACAAATAAATACATACATACATATGTACGTGTAATTTAATGTACATCAACATGAGAACGTATATCGATATATTATTGATTTGTCGGATGTGAGGGTGGCTATATGGGGTATGGGATTAAAGGAGTGGCACAAGAAAAGGAGACAGGGTGGGGAACAGTGATCCTTCGATGAATCATCTACACCACCAGCACCACTACACACATACACTTTTGCACACGTACACATGTGCATACAACACATACAATGCACACACACTTGCACATTGGGTTTCCAGGAACAAAATATTCAATGCTTTTCCTGTGGAATCACAAAGACGGGAGGTGTAAAAACACCGTATATTACTGGTATTTTAGGTTTTGCAAGAGTCGGTGATTCAGCTGTACAGACAGGTGAGTTTGTGACATTCACACTTTCCCAAAAATCATTATACACGCCGTGACTAACAACTGATCTAGAATTAAGTGAAAATTTCTTTTATTTTACCCGCTTCGTGAGAGGGGGGGCGGAGGGCAGCCACCGAGGACCCTGTTGAAGCTGAAGTTACCCTCAAACTAGAGACCTGATGCAACAGAATGAACCCTGTACCTACCCAGGGACAAGGTGGTGGAGATGTTAGGCCGTACTTGATCCGGGTGACGGATTTATCCCTATCCCCAACCCAGAACTGGAGCAAACACCACAAGGTACCTTATCCGATTCTCTCTCTACTAATTCTGCCAATCCACGGCCCAGGATGGCATTTTCTTTTATCCACCCTCGACGGACGAAAGGTAGAGTTGGCCAAGACGGGAATAGAACTTAGAGCGTCGGGAATTGAGAGTTGCAGTTTCATTTAACAAGAATCTTACATCACACTCTGCCTTTATTGAAATCCGCGGAGAGGGACACAGAATTTATTTCTGGCGAGAATTGAACTCACGTTTGTGATTCCGACCTTTCGTCGTATGATTAAACCAGAAAAGAGTAAAGCAAAATATATTTGTTGGCGGCCCTCGTCAGCCCTGATTGAGGCCCTCCTCTTATTGCGTATTGCACTATGAATGTCTTTCTCCTTTCGTGGCGGTAGGGTGTGATTCTGAGAGATAATTTGACTACTATTTCCAGTAGGTCAAACATAAAGGCTATTTCACTGGTTCGTAAAGGTATATTTAGAATCAGCGGCGGACATTAAATGGAAGGTGGCGTGTTTGTAGAAAGGGTGGTGAACACAGACATCAAGGGTGGCGAAACATGAACATGAACGGGTAGGCTGTCTCTGACGAGTGACATGGATTAAATAATGTGTAATAACGGTGAGGAAGAGAACTAGCTGAAGGGCAGGTAGGGAGAGCTTGGAGTTTCTTTTTATCGCTGCCGCTGTTTAACCCCCCCCCCCCATCAGACGTGATTCCAGTCGTAACCATTCAGTTTTATGGACTGCTTGGAAGGGGTACTTCGATTTTTAGGGCTGTAGGGTGTGGTTTAAGAATATTTGGCTGCTATTTCTTGCAGGTCGAGTGACTACGTAAAGGGTGAACTTGAGGGTATTCTAGAAAAGGCAGAGTGGAGTGTATGTTGGAGGGGAACAAAGTTTGGCGGAACACACACGCACAGAAATTCATACATTCTTTATTTTATGGAAAAAAAAGGTGAAATAACAGGTGTAGAGGGGGAAGAGACCCACACATGACCCCTACTTTGAGAGAGAATGAGAGAAAATAATAAAGCAATTCCATTCTATCCAGGAATCGAAACCTAGATACTGGCTCCATTCTATTTAACACAGCAACTGTTCATAGCGCCCGATGGGAGGAGGGGCATACACTTTTGGCGCCCCCAAACCCTTAATTAACAAACATGAAAGCCCGTAAGAAATTTTGTGCCCCTTCACACCTGCGCCCGAGGGGTAACTGCCCAGCCCCATCCTCTTACTACGCCACGGCTCCATTAACTGATAACAAACTTAACGACGGGTGCCCGCCACATGGAGACCAGTCTACATGCGTGTGTGTGTGTAGATATATGTATGTGTACAAACATACATATGGTGAGAGATATACACAAACTAAAGCTTGTATTTGTGTGTTTGTGTATGTACACACACACACACACATATACGGATTGTATGCAAAATAATAATATATGTGTATGATTATGTATCCGTCACACACATACATGTATGTGTGCGTACAAGGTATGACTGTATGTATATATATATATACACATACACACACGAGTATGTGTTCATAGAGTCGTATAAATCTGAGTTAACATCACCTCATCTACGTTCGTAGAAAACACACATGTATATACATATTTGTGTGTACACACACATACACACGTGTGTCTATGTGTGTGTGTGTGTGTGTGTGTTTATGAAGCTGGAATGAAAAAGACAATATTCGAAGCACTCACCCGATGTCTGCTGTACTCCAAGCTGGTCTCCTCATATTGTTTATCTTTGTTGTGTGTGAGCTGAGAGTTCGAACACGCGTGTGAACAACAGGCTGCTCGTGGGATGATGCTGGGCTTGCACAGCCATCGACAAGGTGGATGTGTACAGGCGTGTATATGGGTTAGTTTGTGGATGTGTCAGTATGCGTGTGTGCAAATACAGAGGCGAGCTGTGTGTATACATATGCAGGAACACGTACACGGATGGGGGCGGGGCGGGTTGAGAAAGAGAGGAGGAAAGACAAAACGTAACGAGGTGGTGGGGGAAGAGAGAGAGAGAGAGAGAAGGGGAGAGGCTCAGGAAAAGAAAAACCTGTGATATGATCAGAGAGAAGGAGGAGGAGGGAAGGAAAGAGAGAAAGAAGATGAGAGGATGACAAATAAGGTGTGTGTGTGTACGGGTTTGCGTGCGTATATGCGTAAGAGTGAGAACTAAGATGCACTTAGGAGAGAGAGTATGAGTGATTGATTGAGTGAATGTGAGAGAGTGATTGATTAAGTGGGAGGGAGGGAGGGAGAATGTAAAGCAATTGAGAGAGAGTAACAGGAAATAAATGAGAGAGGAAAAGAAAATGAATAGAGTGGGAGAAAGAGAGAATGAATAGAGCGAGTAACAGAGAGAGAGTGAGTGTGTAGCAAAGCGAGCGAAGCCGAGAGATAGAAGTGATGAGAGAAAATTAATGAATTAGAGACAAAAAGAAGTTGGGAGAGAGAGAGAGATTAAGGCAATATACATACGTGTGTGTATATATAACTTTTATTTTTCCTTTTATTATTGATATATCTTTAATTAGTAATTACTGCTGCTGCTACCTCAACACCACCTACACATAAATATGTGAGTATGGTACTTGTTTATTTTGTGCTACAAATATTACACACACACACAGATATATATACAGTTTTTGTTTTATTATGTGAGAATGTATATCTATGCGTGTGTGTGTATATATATATATATATAGAGAGAGAGAGAGATAATGAAAAAGAGTGAGTAGGGAAATCCCCTCACACACATGTGTATATATTTGTGAGGAGAGAGAAAGAGAGAGTAAAAGAAAGTGGGAGTAACAGAGAGAGAGAGTAGAAAGAGTGTTATTTATGTTTTTGTTGTTGAAACATTTTGTTTTTTATTGAATTGGTTAGTTTTCTAAATACTTGTGCTACCACTTCTTTATTTATTCCTCCTACTATCCCCCCCTCACTGCTACCACTCTCATCAGCTCTACTCACACCGCCACTCCGTCGGCTGTTCAACATGGTTTCAAAAATGGCTTTTTTCTTTTTCTTTCCCTTAAATCTTCTCTCCTGCCTGACGACACGAAAACTGACCAACTTTGATGAGATTTACCACCAGAATGGTGGCCTTCTTTTATCGAAGAGCTTTCATTATTATTATTACTAACAACGCTTAAATGAAACCGTGACCATCACCTCCTGTTCGCCTCTTATCTAGGTGAGGTCTTTGCATCTCACAAGTCATCACAACAATACTGTTTTCTATTCTAATTGTATTCACCTCCTGGGTTCTGACCTCGGCGGGATTTGAACTCGGAATATAAAGGACTATAACTAAATTCTACCTTGCATCTCGATGCGCTAACGATTCACTGACCTCGTCCAGCTGACATTAAATTATTTCCTTATATAGACATAGAGTCTGCGAATGATTTGGCTCCACCGTTTGACAAAAGCAGAAAATGTCAAGTTGTGATGTTCATGGATGATCAAATAAGTTTAAAAGAGATAACGGGAAATATTTTGAACCTTAATTCGAAACCGTGATCAACAAATGCTTCTGTAACTCGTGTGTTTCATATTTCAGAAATACGAGAAAATAATTATCGTGTCTGTAATTGTCCTGGAAACGTATTTGTTTCTAACCCCCATCTTCCCTCCTTTGTCCGTTTTACAGCGTAACCGAGACCGTTAAAGTAGAATGGGATAGGAGAAAATTACTTCCGGACATCACCACAATGCATGCAACTGAGGTGGACATTACGAAAGGTACTTGAATGTCATGTTAGGCGGAGAAGGGTGATTCAAGACCACTTTCCAACGACTGGAACCATCCCTCGGGTTTCCATGCAAATTCCGCTCAGAAGTTTTGAGGCTTACAGTAGAAAATACTTGCCTAATGTTCTAGCCAGAGGGATCGAATCTGAAGCCATACAGCTGTCAAGAGAATTTCTTAACCACGCAGCCTTAAATACCGTCATTCCGAAATGAACAACGAAATCTATATCCAAGAGGATTATGGGATGAAACTTTATTGAAGCGACGAGACATGCTACTTAAGAAGTTAGCAGTGATTGTAAAAGACACCTAAACCATTGAGTGTTCACTGATTAACTTAAATACATTTAGTGTTATTGGGTGGGGAGGCATAAATTACTTTGAAATCTTGATTTTTTTTTTTAAGTGAAAATCCTTTGGAGTATCATTAAATTACCAACTTGAGTTACTGGAACCTTCCTACGCGCACTACTTTGGTGTGTGTGTGTGTGTAGCGTCTTTGAATGTGCCTAACTACAACCCATTGACTTGTAACCACATATGCCCCACTCCAATCCAAAACAGGTGCCTGCGAAGAGAGTTGGTGTTTACGTAGATATTTCAATATTATAATGGTCATAGATAAGAAGTCCAACATAGGAGAATATAAAAAAATCAGGCCTTATGACTGTAGCAGAAAGTGTATATATATATATACACACACATTGACACAGTTTCGTCTTGGGCAACTTTCTAAAAAGTTTTTCACTTTTATGAAATTGATCTGACAACTGTGTGTCTATGTATATGAGAGTATATGTACTGTGTGCGTAATTGTTTTTTTCTTTTATGTGAACTGGACATATATTTACATAAAAATACATGTGGGTGTGTGAGTATAATTGTGTATGTGAGGCTCTATTAGAACTGGTGGCGGATAAATAAATACTAATGGAACACTATGTTGTTGCTGAAAACGGAGTCTTCAGTCACCCCCACCTCCTGTTGAATAAGAGGTGTTGACCGCCTTCACTTGATACAAAGATAGGATAAGTGAACTGGATCAACTGTGAATCGAAACTCTACCGGCCAAAACCACTTACTGCCACTGCACAACGGAGCTACGTGTGACGAATAGCTTTTAATCTACTTAATACTATTTAACATAAGGTACTATAACATAGAATAGCTTAATAGGTCTTCATTTTAAAACTAGTGGACAACGTACAATCTTGAGCACTTGTATATAAGACTAATAGCTCTTTACCGTTGTACAGAGTATATACCACTCTCTCTATATATATATACATATATACTACATAAGAGAGTATTGTAGTTCGCTTGAAACATTGTGTATTGTTTGTAAAGAATAAAAAGTTTTGAATGGTACAACAGTACACTATAATACAAAAAAATGGACTATATAGTCCATTTTTTTGTATTATAGTGCATTGTTGTACCATTCAAACTTTTTATTCTTTACATATATATATATATATATATATATATATATATATATATACTGCATTACCAATATATTTGATTTAAGGTAAATTGAAAATGAACGTGGTATAAAAAAGTGGAATGAATATTTAATAAAACAAAATGAACTTTTTAAAATGAAAAGATAAAGTAAATTCGCTGACACACAAAACATTGCAGCCAACGATTGCTGGAGCAATTCGTTTCCACATCCTCGATGTAGAGGCCACTTGAACAATCATTGCTCTGATAGCATCGAGGGAAATTGTCTTCGATTTTCCAGACGACCCCCCCCCCCAGCTGTTCCGCGTGGCTGTGGTTGAAAAAGATACACTATGTCCAGCAATACGACGAACTTGACCCGACGGACGTTTTAGGTCCTCGTTGTTGCACTCGACAGTGGGGGAGGTCACATTAAAAGATGCTGTCGAAATATTAGTAACAGTAGCACCCCAGATGAACTAACAGTAGCACCCCAGATGAACTAACGAACTGTGGAGTTCGGAAAGGAGATCATCTCGTCCGAGTGTGCGTCATTGCTGGAAGCTTGTCCATCGGGTTTCGACATTGGCTGACGTTGGCGTTCGGTTAAATATATTATTTCAGTGAATTTCGGTAAGCTTCTGGCACGAGAACGCGTGCTTGATCGCATATATCGTAACCTTTGACACACGTCTGTGCCAACTTGGACAGCACCATTGTCCAGTTTGTTACTTGTCTGGAACAAGTGAGAAACAACTGAGCCGTGCACCAACTTATCAACAAAATGTTGTTGATTTCCTGTAAGGCCTGTGTCTGAGTAGCACCGCATGGGGCCTGTAACGGGTCAGGTCGCCTGACCTTCCACTGTCATCGTATTCTCATCACTACACGCCATGCTGCACCGCTTCACAGGATCATTCCGAACACTCCACGTTACACAAAAAAAACTGCTTGTTTTGGAATAATGGGCGGCATTTTCCTGGAGGTGGAGGAGACGGCCTTTGCAGGGTCTTTAAGACTGGTGGGAAGAAATTATCTTCAAACCCAAACATGTGTCTCGATAAAAGCAGCCAAGGCGCCATCTGGTATTTAAGTTGTTTATAAAATGGTAAGAGCAGGGTTAATATGTTGTCGTGGAACCTCTTCCCTGGGATGTTGTGGTGTCGTGGCAACGACCTCTGGCCAGAGGGATAGTAGCAGTAGGCGTTAGTATTGGGGTTGCAGAGAGAGAGAGAGGAGTGTTGTTTACGATTTGGAAACTGACTCCTGTTTATCTTCAAACACAACACACACTACTGAACAACAAGTGTGCTAATATATATGCCTCACCAGTGTATACACATTAATAAAATTGATTTCTTTTCTTTTTATTTATAAATTACAATATAAGTTGTTAATCTGTCGTGTATATATATATATATACATGACAGATTTGTGTGTGTATGTATGCTGGCTTTTTTCAGTAGGTTCCGCCAAACCCTGTGGTGGTGTGACCAATTGAAGCACTTGTTGGTGCATTGATTTTTTTTTTCTAGTTTTTCTTTCGTTATATTCCTGTTTATATTTTGAATAAAAAAAAACACCAGTCCAATACTGATATATACGCAATTATAAAAACACAAGCCATATAATAATTAGGGAACATTTAAACATGTTGGTGCCTCAGTAACAATTACATCTAAAAATGTTTTTTCTTAAATCTCATTTGTTTGCATTTACTTAAATATAGCTGAGGCATATATTGCTGTCGTGCACGGAACGACATCTACCTATCTATACACACACACACACACACACACACATATATATATATATATATATATATATATATATATATATATATATTGTGCACCTAAATCACAAAACCCTAAATTTCAGTTACAGAAATCTAAAATCAGTAAAAGTGCATGTAGCGGAAGTCCTGTTTACAGATTTCTGTATCAATGCGCACGTCTTATATATAGTTTAATAGTTTAATTACAAAAAAAAAACCAATTGATGTAAAATTAATAAAGAAATAATTAAACATGTATTGCTATTTTTGATTTTATTTAAAATTTTGCAAAACTTTGAATTTTTTCCCCTTAATATTTGATTCTGATGAATGGAACTATTTATTGTTGTTTATGGTTTTTTTTCAGTTAAACGGAAGTGAAGAGAAGAGAGAGAGAGAAAGGTTTGTGGGTTTTTTCGGTGGATTTTGTTGGATTTTGTCCGAAGCTGAACCAATAAAATGTCTTTAGATGCTGTTCCGAAAGATATGAGGAACCTGCGGGCTTGCCTGCTGTGTTCCTTAGTTAAGGTAAGGTCTCTCATTTCCATTAAAACTGCTGTTCTTCATGTTATCCTCTCTCATCTCACATGTGTTGAACTCCACACTCTCTCTTGTTACCGGAATCCTATCAATCCTCTTTTATTTATTATACACACAAACATTATGTTATATTATATTTTACCTATGTGTGTATATATATATATATCGTTTGAAATGGTGTACAAATTTTATATATTAAGAAAAAAGCAAATAGTCAGAATTTGGATAATTATTTATTTCGCTTCAGAGAGATTCGTCTCTGAAACGAGACGAAAAGACTAAATGAATAATTATCCAAATTATGACTACCATTCTTTTTCTTTATATATATAGAGATATATAATGTGTGTGTGTGTATATATTATCATACCTCTACACAAAGTCGGTGGGGTACAGATGTGCAGGTATGTCCGTGTGTATATATATATATATATAGGCGGACGTGTATACATAGACGTGGACTTAACGAGGCTGTTTAGTTTGCTAGAAACAACAGTCATATTTTTCAAATTACACTGTTAAAAAAAGAATGGTCACGGCTAGAACGCCTTTTAATCCTAGGCCTGCTTGGTGTAACCCTGCTCTGTTTATACTTCAATGTGTCCTGTTTTTACTTGGACGCGTTTCAAGACTGACAGGAACGACACAAGTTCACCGAGTTTCTTCTTCCATTAAAAAGTCTTTTATGAAATCTGGTTTTTGTGAGATGTTCTTTCTGGTTAGATTTGGGGGAATTATCTCTCATCCTCTTAACAGTACAATAAACAGTTCTCTTGATCCTGGTTATTTGTGGAAGAATTAAACTAATCCTTAAGTGTACAAGTTCAAATCGAAATCTCGGTTGTTATTCTGAAGTCAATCCAGACCCAGCTGTGATCATCCTGTCCTTTTTTCCCCCGTCATAGTCTATCTAGGACTCCATTATTTCGTGTATCGGCGGAATGCTGCTTTAAGCACGCCTTATAACCCCTCAACTTTATTTTATTTTTTTGGAAGGTTTTTGTATAATCGTATGAATTCCGGTGTGTAGAACACAAATTCGCCAAAATTGTCTGAAAATACCAAAATATGAAAAATCCGGGATTATGTGGTGTCTTTCCTTTCTGAAGACGATAGGAGGAGAAATGAAGGGAATTCAGTAGTTATTTCGGTCAATATACAGATATTTAACCGTTATTTCTAGCAGACGGTACAACCACATCGATGCTCTCTCGGCAGCAGCTAACTGATGCTAGAAACAACAGCTGGTGGGTGCGGGGTGTGTGAATATTTTGATCAACTTGTGGTCCCAGTGGGAAGACGTCAGCTACCACATCACCACCACCACCACTCATTAATTAATTAAACTTGTTACCTCATTATCAACTTAATTAGGACTTCATCTGCTATTTTAGTATCATTACCTTATGCTCTCACTTCATCTCTTTTTTTTTTCGTTGCTATGACAACTCTTGTATCTTCAACTTAATGTGCTTTTGGCTGTTTCTTCTCACAATTTTACTCCCTCCAAATTGGGACACCACACTCTCCATCCACCCCGACTTCATTGAGTAGCCCTTCGATATTGGTAGGCATCATTCACCCACACAACCTTCCAGTATGGCATAAAGAGGGCAATCCATGGATTTAATAACAACGAGGTTGATACTAATTCCAATATATCATTCATCATCATCATCATCGTTTAACGTCCGCCTTCCATGCTAGCATGGGTTGGACGATTTGACTGAGGACTGGCAAGCCAGAAGGCTACACCAGGCTCCAATCTGATCTGGCAGAGTTTCTACAGCTGGATGCCCTTCCTAACGCCAACCACTCCAAGAGTGTAGTGGGTGCTTTTACATGCCACCAGCAAGTTGAAGAGAAACAGATGCGGATGGGGATAAACACTGGGTAGTAATTGGGTGGAACAGTTAAATGCCATCAACTGAATGGTTTTTTACTCTGTTTTATTTTCAGACATTTGACCAGTTTGAGTATGAAGGTTGTGACAATTGTGATGATCATTTACATATGAAGAATAACCGAGATGCCGTCTATGTCTGCACCAGTTCCAACTTTGATGGGTAAATATTATTAAAATCTTTATCTTTTACTTGTTTCAGTCATTAGACTCTGGCCATACTGGGGCACCGCCTTGAACAATTTGCTTTTAGTCGAATGAATCGATGCCACTAATTATTTTTGTTGTCAAACCTGGTTTTTATTCTGTCAGTTTCTTTTGCCGAACCGCTAAGGAGATATAAACAGAGACATATGACGGGCTTCTTTCAGTTTCCGTCTACCAAATCTACTCACAAGGCTTTAGTCAGCCCGATGCCATAGTGAGAGACACTTGCCCAGGGTGTCACGATGGAGAACTGAACACAGAACCATGTAGTTGGGAGAAAAAGCTTCTTACCACACAACCACACCTGCATGTCCATGGAGTATAACACTTTGAAGGGTTTTACAAATCCCTGGCCCCTGGTGGTCAAAAGAGTTTGGCATCAGCCTGGCTTCTTTTCAGGAATATGGTTTGCTTCAGTTTCCATGATAAACTTATTTAACTGCGAAGTTCTCCCAGTCATGGCTGGTGGAGTCTAATAAAGTCCTGGGGCCATCAGAAACCATAGATGTTTGATCAGATTATGGTCTCTGGTCTAGAGACCAATCATGTGTGTGTTTCTATGGCTACCACTCCTGACCCCAAATGCAACACTTACTGAACTGATGATGGACATCAAGATTATAACCAATCTGGATTCAAACAACTGTTCTCTGTTTCACACATGTGAAGCTCGTTTTTGTTACTCTTCTTTGGCATTTATTTATTCCCAACAACATCCATCCCTGACATGACCAACCTTATCTATTCATTCATCTCACCTACTAACTATTCCTGCTGCGACAGTGAACCATCTGCCTGACTTTTTTTTTTTTTTCTTATCTTTACTTGCTCTTAGAACTGTACAGCTGGTCCCTGTAGAGTCTGTTTGGCATAGGCCCTCCCCCCTCCACCTCCAGGCCTTTTTTCTGTTTAGTGCTAAAAGCAAGAGGGCTGCTATCGTTACGCATACATGCTTCTCTCTCTTATCACATGCGAACCTTTCTCTGCTCATCATCATCATCATCATTCCACTTTCTGTACTGGCACAGGTTGAGCTGACCATTATGGTTAGAATCAGCACATATTTGAGGGAGCCATGTGCTTATGGAGGCAGGGGGGGGGGGTCTTGTCTCTTGTTTTTGGTTTGGTTTCGGTTGTTGGATGCTCTACCTGACTTCATCTTACAGTGTGTTGGGTGCATTTTTTATGGCACCAGGGTAACCATGCCCTCTACAAGGGACCTCCTAACTCCATGTGTCTGCTCCCTCACTGGCCCCTTTACTGAGTGAGGATGATAGGAGTGAGTAGTTTCATATAGACAAGGCAAGATGGTGGGGAGGTGACACGGGGGATTGGGCAGTGACAGAGGCCCAAGATGGAGCCTGGTGTAGCCATCTGGTTTCACCAGTCCTCAGTCAAATCGTCCAACCCATGCTAGCATGGAAAGCGGACGTTAAACGATGATGATGATGATGACGACTCTAAGGCTCTTCGATTCTATTCCTTGCTTCCACACCTGATGCATATATATATATATGCCTATTGATACACTATATATATGTATATATATTTATGTGTGTGTATAAACATAACATTTTTGCCCTGCTCAGACAGGTGAGCAAGTCTTCTCCCATTATTATGTGTTGCCATTTATTCTTTTTGTCATCTCATCCATAAGACATGACAGCTTCAGGCCTGCCATTGCCACACTCCGTCCCAAGTCTACCTTGGTTTCCCTTTTCCACATTTACTTTTGCGCTCACATCTCCCTTCCTTTCACATCCAAACCAATGCACTCCACTTCACCCGATTCCTTTTTTGCTCAGTTTTCCCCTCAATTCTCTACTTAATTAGTATCATTTCACACCTAACGAAGCGTCCCTGCTTACTTTGTTTCTAGCTTGTGCAGAGACCTTTTATTGTTCAAGGCCCCAATCTCCCTCTCATGCAGCAATTACACTTTGCACCCTAGACCTTCACTTTAAGAGAAGGCTTTGTTGCCAGCAGAGGTAACAACTCCCTGAACATTTCCCAATTAGCTCTCACTCTGGCCTCAATGTTCTCAGAACACCTACCCCTCCCCCCACTACTAGTTAGGTCCTTGGGTAACAGATGCTACTTCTAGAGGGCCTCCTGAGCATTGGATAGTCTGTTTCATAATTGCTCTTGGTACTTTCTGCCCCTGTGTACCTTCTCTGTTGTTATCTTCACCCTGTCACCTCTCCACATATCAAATCTAGCCATTTCCCTGATGGTAACAGGATCCTGTCTTACCTTAATCTTTTACTAAATTCACTCTGAGACCTCTTCATTCCAGTGTCTGGGATTCCTTTCCCAATTCTACGACACATTCAGCTACAAAAGCTGGGTCATCAGCATCAAGAAACTCTCCTGGGCAGCTGGAGGTTTGCTGTGGCTTTGGAGGACTTATAAACAACAAAAGGACTCTGGTGTACCCACCACCTTCACTTCTCTGTCTCGCACTTTGCACAGGCCATTCATCTATTCCAGACTTGCTTTTTTTTTGAGCAAGGAACCCTTTCAAAAGCCAGGGATAGGGGTTTCTTTTTAGCTAAGCTAGATAGTTCTCCTATATCTGTCTCACAAGGAAGTACAGATCAGTAAATTTACAACTATTTATAAATGCAGATAAATGGATCCATGTTGACATAGATTTCTTCCATCCATGGTACCATTGCACAACATTTTTAGACAATATGAAACCTGTCATGTGGCTATTTCATTTACTTTTCATGGTGAGGCTGAAAACTCCATGTCTTTTTCAAAATATGTAAATGATATTTCAAATTATTATTATTATTATTATTGTTGTTGTGTATTGTAATATGAATCCATGCGTTGTCAGCACATCAGGTTGATCGGTTTAGCTGAGTTCTTGGTGGTGGACATTGTGTGTAGTAATAACAATATATATATATACACACACACACATACATATATATATATGTGTATGTCTATATAGGTGCAGGCCTGGTTGAATGGTTCAGAAGCTCACTTTGCAACAACATAGTTTTGGTTTCAGTTCCACTGTACAGCACCTTGGCAGGGGAGGGAAGGTTTCTTCTACTTATTGTTCCTGGTCAACCCAGGAACCCTTGGGGTTGAATTTGGTCTCCCCCTCCACCACCACCACCACTGGTCTGCTTTGTCTTGATTTTTTATGTTTTATTGTTTTTCTTTTGTTTCTTTTTCCAAGGTTAATATCAATGATGGGACCTGAAGACAGTTGGGTGGCAAAATGGCAGAGAATTAGTAAGTATCTCTCTCTATATCTCTCGTGTAGTTGATAGTAATGGTAACAACTGCCTACTCAGTTGAGCCCCTCCCCATTATATCACTGGTATACTCTTCTTAATCCTGCTAAGCATTGTGCTCCTCATTCAGCAATGTCCGAGAGTCTCCACATGCTCATTTGACTAAATTTAGTGTGTTTGGTCATGGCTGGATTCCCATTGATCTTAGCTCTAAACTGCTAATAAACAACATCAATCCAGGATATTTCCTCTCACATTATCCAGGGCTATTTTTTACGTTTTGAGGAATATTTTGTTGCTTTTTTTTTTTCCAGGAATCCCAATAACTCTCCTGTTCTTCTACAAACTCCACCCCACCCCCCTGTAAGCATCTGGCCATAGAGCCATGCCTCTGTAGACATTGGAGCCTGACTCATCGGGGTCCTGTCAAACCATCCGACCTTGATCAGCGGAGAAGGTGGACATTAAATGGTAATGATGATGATTGTGTGGGAGGGGGGAGATTGAGGTGCATTCTGAGATATTTTCAGTAACAAAACTTTATTATTATGAAGCAAAAACATGGTATCAATGGAAATAGGAACTGTTCAGAATTAGAGACCGCTTCCAACAGGGAATGGTTTGGAAAACAAAATAAATATGCTTTTTTTCACACACAATCGTTTGCTGTGGTGTTGCTTTGTCCATGTTGGCCAGTGAATGTCTTGGATCTCAGCAGGAAATACTTGTTAGCTGTAAAGAGAGAAAAATGTTATTTTGAAGAAAAGTTGTAGTTTTGTGATTAATAATAATAATCCATCAAGAAGGTAGGGGGTCAGTTGTTGTCTTAGGGTTGTTTTAATTAAGTGGGGGAGGAAGAGGAGGGATTAAATGGGCTGGTGTCCTCTTTTCTGTGGTTCCTTTGTTAAGGTATAAAAGTCCTCTCAGTTTGCTTGGCTGGCAACAGGTTCCACCCCGATTTGATAGTTGTTGAAAATAATCAACATGAATCTCCTCTGCCCAGTTTTTGGGAATCAGTCAAAGGACCACAATCCTATTCACTTACTGGGGATCAGGTGTGATTGTTCTCTAGACAGGATGGGGTCAACCCTGGGCTAGCTGACCCTTGGGTAAAAGTATTTCAACCATGCCCATCCTTCTCTTATTTGCAGGGCTTAATTTTTGAAGAGAATAGACTGATTTGAGGGACATTTCACTGATATTTCTTACAGACTCCCAATGTTGACTCAGTTTTAAAACTTCATATGGAACCCGTGAATGGAAGAAACACCCCCCCCCCCCCACTGCCCCAATATTTCTGTACAAAGGGGGGGGGGACAAGAAATAAAGGAGTATTAAACTCTCTCCCCCCCTCCCCCCATATACCTCAGTATAAACTCACTGATGACATTTCAATAAACTTATTACAATTCTGCTCAACTTGTTTGTTTTATTTCATACCAGTGATATACTCTGGTTCAATCCATTATTCCCATTGTGGGGCACCGTAATATATTTTGGTGAGGCAATGCATAGGGTTATACACAGTGTTTTAGTATACGAATAGAGGGGGGGGCAATTCAAGAATGAATTTTAAAAAAAAAATTCCTTACATCCCCCTCCTGATCAATTTTATCAATTTTGACACTTTAGAGACATCAGATCTTTTATCTTATTCATAAGATCTGATGTCTCTAAAGTGTCAAAATTGATTTTTCCTTTGATATATATAGTTAGTGGTGGTGCTATGTGAAGACATTTATTTGTCAGATTAGATCTGTCACTCCCTGTTACCTTTTAAACCGTAAATGATTTTGGGAAATGCATGAACATCATCAAATCCTGTTTTCTGGTCTCTTATATAAATTCTTTCTTTCTTTCAGGTCGTTTTTCTAAAGGTTGTTACGCAATCTCTGTAACCGGTCGTCTTCCTCCAAATGTTGTCAAAGATTTGAAACGCAAAGGAATCTCCTACAGGCCCCGAGACACCAGTACAAGAGCTTGAGGTGGGGGAACCCCTCACCTTTTTTGTCACCTCATCACATTTTCATCTCTCATTCAAATCATTCCCCCCACTTCTTCCAGTGTAAATAAATAAAAAAACAAAAGAACATTTTTGTCTTTTAATTTGTATCTCATTCAGTTGAGGAAGTGTGTGTATATATTCATATGTATACATGTATACATATACATATGTATGTATATATATATAAATATATTAGAATTATATATAATTATATATATATTTGTATATATATGCATATGTGTATGTATGTCAGGCTCAATAAATTAAGTACCAGTGAAACACTGGGGTCAATGCAACTGACTAGTCCCCTCCCGCATAATTTCAGGCCTTGTACCTGTGGAAGAAAGGATTATTATTATTATTTATGTATCTATCTATTTAGTAATAAATTGAAAACCAAAAAGGCAAATTACAAAGCCCCCCACTTACCTGGTGGTGTTGTTGCCTAAATTTATTAAATATCTGAAATATTTGAATAATTTAACTTAAATAGAAAAAAAGGCAATGAAAGTCACCACTTACCCACTGTTGTTGTTGTCCAAATTGTTTAAATAGTTTTGTTGAAGAAATGCCATAATTTGTGGCAAATTCCTCTCTTCAACTGTTGCCGGTCGAATGCTGATACAGTGAAGCCTTTTGGTTTTATTATCAATCATTCCAACACACCTGGGGGGAAGAGAACGGGTTGAGGGGGCAGAGGGGAGAACAGGAAAAGAAAATACTGAAATAAGTAAAAGATTTGCAATTTATTTAGAAAACCTGTTGAAACAAAAGAGATTAAAACATACGGGTTCAATGGTGGACCAATATTCATCCCAGGGTTTACCAGCATCCCTATTATACCATCTGGATGGTAGAGCTAAACTATCATCTGGTTTTTGTAGAGTCAACTCAGATGGAAATATTTGGTACAAATGTCTGGACTGAAAATAACTTCCTGGAGACAAGGAATAAACGCCATAGGCACTGTGCCTCCTTCCCAAAAACTCTGCATGGCACTGTGTGACACGGAGTGGTGAATGAGTGTGAGTACATGTTTTAAAAAAACATTCTGTGCAATTCATGTTGCCTTATTTAGAAAACTGTTGTTGGATGAGACATATTTAGCCAATTTCAAGCAGCCTGCCATGACCACCTCACAGAACAGTGGATTCTGAGAGAGAGAGAGAATAACTGACTCCAATATTTGATTGGCACTTTATTTTTTTTTTCGACACTGGATGGCTGAAAGATAAAGTTGACCTCAATGGGATTTGAACCAAAATTTAGCATAAAAGTTAATGGAAGACATTTCTCCAAACCTTTTTGAGTGGATTTGGTTGACAGAAACTAGAAGAAGCCTGTTGTGTGTATGTGTCTGTTGGACAGATATCCAGCCATAAAAACCATGCCAAAATAGACAGAGGGGTTTGGTGCAGTCCTCTGGCTTGCCAGCTCCGGTCAAACTGTCCAACCCATGCCAGCATGGAAGACAGATGTTAATTGATGATGATGATGATGTGTGTGTGTGTGTGCATGTATATTTTTGGCATTCCATGATGGCTGTAAACAAGCGTCTCTGTCATACATGCAATGTTTGTTTCGAAAAAGATACCTGGTCATGAGGAAGCATTAACTTGAAAACAGGTGAGGAAAGGCCTCTGGCCAAAGAAAATTTGCTTCAATAAATTCCATTTCACTCAAGCAAGCATGGAGAAGTGAACATTAAAAGCTGATGGTGTTGTGATGAGATGGATGGAGATGGAGAATGGATAGATAGACAGATAGAGATAAATAGATAGATAGATAGAGATAAATAGATAGACAGACAGATAGAAATAGATAGACAAATAGAGATAGATGGATAGAGAAAGCATGAAAAAATGGACATTAAATAATGGTGATATATAAATAGATCCATCCATACATACATATACACACACATATATCAATAGATATAGGAGGAGATAAACGTATTGATATAAATAATACTGATCTATTAGGAAGCTAAGACTTGTTACATATTGTTTGTGTTGTAAGCAAACTCTTTTGAATGCAACTGACGTTTTAAAATTCTGTCAGAATTAACGAGAAAGGTTGCTAACATAAATAAGACTAGACTTAATGAGTTTCTATCAGCTGCTGAGTAATGTAGCTTGTGTTCCATTATGGCCACACAGGTGATACTATGTCATTGATAAATGGTAATGAGGATTTCCACACTGTCCACAAGACTATTACCACCACCACCACCACTACTTATCTTTAACTTTCTCACACTGCTTCTAAATAAACTAAGAGGCTTTGGATAGGTTAAACAGGAGTTTGTAATGGATTAGACAAGTGTTTACTGATGCAGTTACATACGTACCACCACCGCCAATTATTAGTAGATTACAGGTATCATCATCATCATCATTAGTATTTATGCTCACAATACAGGAGTCCATGCCAGGTATTTTTTCGGCAAAATACTCCCTGTATCATGAAGCCTTGTTTTGTATTGATTCAGTTATTTTACTCACATCAGGAATGATTGGAAAGTTGATCCACAATATTCGGGATTGATTGGTCAAGTTGAGAAAATGCAGGACTGAGAAGCATAAGATATGGGCAAAATGTTAAAAGCTATTGATTAAATTAACAACCAGGTCTAACTGGATGGACATGATACACACAACATGCAACCAGGTGAGGATACATAACCATTCACACTACAGATTTACAGACAGAAATATAAAAAAAGACGAAATGATACAACACTGAGAGGGAAGATTTCACATAAAAACATTGGAAATTCTGAAAAGAAAGAAAGGGAAAGAAAGAAAGAAGGGCAGGAAAGTGTAGCTAAATATATATTTAAGGAATTTTAAAAATGTTAATATGATGAAATTTAATGAAGTTGGAGAATCTAGTTTATTGCTTTCACAGGTCAGAGTTCAAATCCCAGAGTGGAGTCAAATATTAGCTTTTACTCTGCTGGGATCACAATATTTATAACTATATTAGGGTCATAGAAAGCACTAAATTCTGCCCAATTCTTTGATCCTCTAAATTCAGACATATCTGCTTACAATAAAATAAAAATAAAATTGCTACTACTACTACTACTACTATTACTGCTGTTGTTGTTGTTGTTTAGGGCTGCAAGGTGGCAGAAATGTTAGCAAAGACTGGACAAACTACTGCCAAGAATATCCATCTTTACGTCCTACTTTCAAATTCCACCAAAGCCAATCATCCTACCAGGATTGATAAGTACCAGTCAAGCACTGGGGTCAATGTAATTGACTTTCTCCTCCCCTCAAACTGGCTTCCTCACAGTTGTCAAAGCAATGGGAAATACTTATACAAGATACTGTACATTAAGGATTAAACTCAAAGCTTGCAAAGACAATCTTCTTAACAACAGTCTCCTTCTGTGTTAATCTACCCCACCCCACCCCCATTGATTTATAGAAGAATTTAATCATAGGATAACATGGTAATAAACTGCCATGTCTGAGACTTCATTCCCCTCATGGAACTACCATGAGATTTCTCCAAAACAGAATGTAAGGAATTCTAAATATGGGAAAACCATTCAATGGATATTTACGTAGAAGCCACAAAAGAAATTTCCCCAATTGGGACTTGGTCCCCGTGCAACCAGATTCCCAATAAATCTCGAATAGTGAATGTGTTAAATACCATATCACATTAAACATAAAAGTTTAAAATGAGAGAGAGAACAGTAGCAGACATGGGCAACAATAAACATGTCTGTGGCTGACGGAATAAATTCATTAAAAATATTGTAGTTTCCCCACTGATTGGCTCTTCTTCTTTTTAGGGTCACAAGAGACTTTAGCCCCTCAGTAATTACTGATACTCTACAAAGCTCAAGTGAGATCCACAATGGAATATTGTCCACAGTTGAAGAGGCTTCTGCTGCACATTCAGAAAAGGACCACCTGACTGGTTAGCATAAAGTCCTTCACAGACACACTTTAACCCCTGGTGTGCTGTCTCCTCTCTCTGCTTCTAGAAATGGCCTCTGCTCCTTGGAATTGGTTGGGTCCATGGCCCCTGCACCACACAGGTCTTCCCATCTGAATCGAACCTCCTCCTCTCGTCACCCTTGTTGTAGTCAACCCTGCCAGGCCCTACACTAATCACAATGGTCATCCTCTGGAACTCTCTCCCTGCTCATGTCTCTTTTGTAGCTGTTAACTTATAAAAGTTCAAAAGGGAGACTAACAGTATCAACCTTGCTGGTTTAGAAGGGTCTGTAAAGGGCTTAACTATCATCCCTTCCCCTACACCAAGCAGATGTAGAAAAAAAGAAAAATAACTAAATACAATACACAGCTATTAAACGTGTAACACACAACTATAGACACACACACACACACACACACACACGCAATAATGCTACAATAATATGGTGAGAGCCAGTAGCCTCGCCTGGCATTAATAAATATTGCAAGTGAGATATAGTGCTTCCTGAAATTTGAAGTGGACAGTTGTTTCAAGTGTAGTGACATGCAGAAAGCAGTATCAAGTAGTTGAAGCATGTAAAAGACATCTTCATTATATTGTTATGTTCAGTGAAGAGAGAAAACAAACAGGTTTGATATGGACAGCAGTACAAGCGAGTGGAGTGGTTCAGTGGCTGTGATTGTTTCGCCTTCACACAACAACTTGCAATACTAACACATCTCGTTAACTTTCAAAACACAAAAGCTAATACTTATTCTCATTGCTGCAACAGTGAAAGCAATTTAATCTTAACGATTCTGTCGAGGCAGATGTTTTCAAAGACCTCACTTGTAATTAAATAACAATGCACAGCTTTTATCTTTTACTGGTTTCAGTCATTAGACTGGCCATGCTGGGGCACAGCCTTCAAGAATTTTTATCCAAATGAATCAATACCAGGACTTATTATTATTTTATTTTATCAGTCTCTTTTGCCAAACTGCTAAGTCATGGGAAAATAAACATACCAACACTGGTTGTCAAATGGTGGCAGGGGACAAATACACACACACACACCTCCACGACCGTCTTTCAGTTTCTGTCTACCAAATCTACTCACAAAGCTTTGGTTGGTCCGAGGCTATAGTAGAAGACACTTGCCCAAGGTGCCCCACAGTGGGACTGAACCCAGAACCAAGCCATCTGGTTGGGAAGCAAACTTTTTACCACACTGCCCCGCCTGCACCTACAACTACATATCAACTAATAAAAAAGAAAAAAAAGGTAAGGAGGTCGTTGAATGATGTTTCACTGTGATACAATTACAACTTGACTGGTTGTATGAATTGGTCACAAATGTTTGAGAGGCTGGAGAAGAGTTAACCGTTTATATTATCTCATCAATAGTCATGATCGGTGTCATGACAAAGTACAATATAAAGTTGGTTTTGTTTTTTTTCTACCAATAAAACCTGTACAACTGACAAATATTCTCTTAGTTTCCTCTGCTCAGTTCCAAACATGGCTGAGTGGAGAGTAAACAGAAACAATCAGATCGGATTGGCTGGATTCCATTTTAGGCAGAAATCTATCACAATTCTCAAACTAAATTGTTTTATGTAAGAAATTTGTAACATTACAGCTAAGTTGTGACCTTCATGTTTTATCTTAATCTGGCAAACATGAAATAGTTTCTACAAGAAATCTAAAAAATACCAAATAAAAGTGGAATATTTTATTATTATTATTATTATTACTATTATTATACCAGTGAGACTGCGTTTACCATAGATTTTACAAAGACTTAATGTGCTCTAAGGACATTCATTGAAGACACCCAAATCCAATCTAACCAACGCTAGAGAGAACCAAATCTACAATGGAACCATTTAGAATCCCCCAGAGATAGGTTGACCAGTTTGCTGCTTGACATGAGGATATAGTTGGACGGTGCTGCCCCCAGCTCTTCTTCCTCACTGGTGACCAGTGACCTGTGAAGGACTGCAGATAGAGAAAGAAATCTGTTTTGCTGGCAAAGCTAAACAAGTACAGACATATCACAATAATTGTGGGAACGGTTAGGGAAGAGAGAGAACTGCTGGAAGAGTGGACATTATATCAGAAGCCAGGTCAGCAGATCAATAGAATTAGTGGAGAGTTGGAGGAAAATGATTTGTGATAGTTATATTCTGAGTTCAAATCTTGCTAAAATCCATTTTGCCTTTCCTCCTCCTTGTGGAGCCAATAAAATAAAGTAACAGTCAAGCCCTGGAGTTGATTCAATCAACTCTACTACTACTACTACTATTGTGCCTAGTACAATGATAGCTGGGTCTAACTGGCCCCTTAAAGCACAAATGACACCAAGAAGTTGTCATCAGGGATTCCTAACCATAGTTTCTTCTTTCTTGAAGAAATCTGAGAGAAGACCTCAGTCTCAGTTTATCAAATTCTAATTTCATCTCCTGCCGCCAACATCAGAACTGAATGGTTATAATAAGGCTGTTGTCAATAGTGCAAACAGCTAAAAGACTTACCTCAGCCAATGACCACGAATCAGTCGAGGTAACATCCTATCCTGGAAATTTAGAAGAAAAGAGAAACAAACAATATAAGAGAAACAATTTATTGTAACAAGAAACCAGGAGACACTGGAGAGAAATCACAGAGAAAACACATCCATCATTCTCTCTCTCATATATGTATATATATATATATAGATATATATCCCTTGCTGTCTAATGTTGCCAACATTGAATGCTAGATGTATTTTCCGATAAATTACTGACTGTTATAAACCACTTTAGATTTATTGATAATCCACCAAACAAACTCAGCAACTATTCCTGACCAAGATTTATTGAACTGTCAGTCTCAACTCAACTCTTCCAGTAATTCTAAACTTAAAATAATCTATTTCTTCTTTCCATTATCATTCCTAAGTCACTCAACTAAAATTGCTTTCCTCAGCAATCAGCTACAACATGCCAATGTTTGTGCTAGAGAGTGTTTACTCTGTGTGTGTGTGTGTGTGTGTCTATGGATAGAGTTCAGTGTGAAAGGGGATTATGCTGTGTACAAGGTGAACATTAAACGTTGGGACAAATTAGTAAAAGAGTCCAATTCAAGGAAACTAGTAATGACCAGCAGAGGTAAAAAGTAATACAAAGAGTTAAAGAGTTGTTGCTTGACTTGTTATAATAAACTACTTCACTCTGCTGTGACCAGAGACCATCAAACGTTGCAGTGAAGACAGTCAGAAACCAGCTCTGTGCTTCAATCCGTTGCCATCTCATTAAATATTTTCATCAAACTATTATATAAGGGGCGTTTTGATGACCCATTCACTTATATTTATTTTTCTTGTTAATTAATTATGCTACTTGCAGTAGAACTTTCATGTAAGTGTTTCCTTCAGTTTTGTAGCCCTAGTGGCACCCATCTCCCCACAGGATATGGGTGCCACACATTCTCAAGAGGCTGGTCTATCTTTGATAGGTTCCTCTCACCATCCCTTCTCACAGGGAAAGGTCAGAAGAGGATGAGTTTGGTTGCTGACCACATGACTATGAAAGGTTGTATTGGTTACAAACAGCAGGTTTCTATCAACCTGTGATGGAACTGCTCCCGATTTCTCTCTCTCACACACACACACACACACACATTTGGTAGCTCCAAGAGGTGACTTGATTTAATATCCTCTCTTGGTTCTGGTGTGTCTTTAACAATGGAACCACACTCCTGCTCCCTCTCCACCAATGACCAGCAAATATCATGGGCTCTGCCCCCTCTCGTTAAAACCTACACAGATTATATAATCCAGGATGCATAGCAAGTGACAACCTTGTCTGTATCATTAATATATAATATATACACACACACACACACACATGAACAATAGAATACCTACAGAAATGTGCACACAGAGAAACAGCAGCAGCAAAGACTCACAAATGCACATACAATCACAAGACAATACTGAAACTCCACTGGATACACATGTACAACAATAAGGGCATAATGCACACACACACACACACACACACACACACACACACACAACAGCACTGACCTCCATAATATTGATACAAACTTATTGATTTCTATCTCATATAATGTCATTGAATTATAGTTTTTATCACATTCTGTTGATGATCAACATTGATATAGGGGTGGGGTATTGACAGTGAGGTGGGGAGACAGAGATATATAGTGGCAAGTTGAGGGGTGGAGGAGAGCTGATTCGTTTGTCATGTCTCCTCCCCCTTCACAGACAAATACACTGATGTGTTTTATAACAGTGTGTGAGAGTGTAACAGTATAAACACCAGGTTTGTTGATATGAAACATGGCTGGGTGAGGAAGGAGAGGAAATCATCATCATCATCATTGTCAAGGAGTCAGCAAAGGAACCTCTTCGTGGTTGTTTGACCTGCCAGAAATAGCAGTCAAATTTCCTTTGGCTCATACGTTATTGTATTTAGGAAAATAAAGAAAAAGTAGAAGTTGGTCACAACTGGGATGCTGCTGAATCACAGCCGACCTGGGGCTAAACAGTAGCACTAGCAGCTTCATCATCATCATCATCATCACTAGAAAGATAAATAGTATGATCATCTTCAGTGAAGTGTTGAGATATGATGACAACATGTAATGATATTTAGCAGTTGGGAGGGGGGGAGGGAGGGAGGCCAGGATATGATCACATGGTTGTCAAGGTAACAAACAAACATAGATGTGTATGAAATGTCACATAATAGATGATGTGCTTATTAAAAATATCTCAGCTCTTAATGCTAACGAGCACAATAAATATAATTACACGCTGAGTATCAGCCTGTTGACAGAGTACTGCTTTGGCAGATACTCTCAGTTTCAAGGCTGGTGGCGGTGGCGGGGGTGGGGTGGGGTGGTGGAAGGAGGAAGAGAAAGAAGATTTACTTCATAGATAGCCACATGTGAACCTTACATCTCCCGAGCCACTTCTGTGTGTGTGTGTGTGTGTGTGTGTGTGTGGTTCACAATGTAACCCTAAGCTTCAGGGTTTCAATTCCAGTGTATCAACAAAGACATGAGGTCTCTTACTATAAAGCTTTCAGCTGCTACAAACAATCACGACCACCACTACTACTGTAGCGGCAATACACCACCACCATCACCACCACCGACACTGCCATCACCATCACCATTATCATCATCATCATCATCATCATCATCATCATGGTCATCATCATATAGACTCAGAAGTTGCTACTATATCGGGTTATTTATTTATTTATTACACATAACATACACAAGCACACATACACATAATACACACATGCATATATGTACATACACACACATCTGTATATACACATAAAACATACACATATATAAACACATTACACACACATACATATGCATATACACACACACAAAACTTTCATCATTTTTCAGTCTTCTATGTTTTTTTTTATTTATATATCAGTTGACACTGATAGTGATGGAGACAGTGACAGTGGTGGTGGTGGACATTGAGCCCCTTTTTCCATTACTGACCCCACCCCACCCCCCTCACTGAACCCATTGCTAACCTTCCCCTGTCACTCCCCACAGTTCAGCAGCAAAAACTACTTACAATTTCATAGAAGACACATTCTATAGAATCCGAATTGTCACGGAGTAAGAACTGTCTGCCAGAGAGGTTACGATCAGGAAGAACGGCAGAATCCAGCACACCTACAATAAAGAAAGGAGTATGTAGACCTTAACAGCAGGAAAGAGTATTCAAGTATAAGCAGTAGCAAGGAGTATTTAAGAGATTAGCAGGAGAGAAGGGTATTTTGATATTAGCAGTAGAGGGAGTATCTAAGAGATAAGCAGGAGACTGAATATAGTGACATACACAAATGCAAAAGTACTCTTGTCTCCTGCTAATCTCTTGATCCAGATCAATTCCAACTGTTTAGTCCTACAAGAAAGCTGAACCGTTTAGCTTTCAGATCGCTCTGTCAAATGTAAGGCATAATTATTCATATTGTTTGGAAATTAATCATACATTATATTACAGCTTTGAAATTTCGATGATATGGGTGTATACTTTAAAAATGGCATTGTAGAGTAGGTGTGAGAGGCTAGATCTGGCTGGTTTGAAACAGGTAGGATATTTGGGTCAGATGTGGCCTGTTTAAATGCTAAAGGGTTAAAGAACATATGTAGCAATAGATGTGTCACGTTTAATTGTGGCAGTGTTGAGAGATGTCAAATGAATTTCATAATACCATAACCAGGATTTGAACACAAAACTTTATTGTCAATCACTTCAATCAGCCTTCATCTCTCTAAACTATTTGGTTGTTTTCCTTTATTGTTTTTGATTTCCATGTTTGTAGCGGTTATTGTAGTCATCGTTGTGTTTAGCCTAGATTAGGCCCGGTTGAGTATACCTAGTCTCCTTTTGTAACATGATTTGAAGGAGAGTTGACTAACTTGATAAAACCTGAGACACTGTGCTATATCCATGTCAATCATCGAACCCGACTCTTTACCAGTTGTGCCATTACCACCACCACCACCACTATCACCATCACCATCACCATCATCTATGTAAAACTTAATGAATTGACATCTTCATCATAATTTGTTGGCAATGCGAAGGAGGAGGTAGCAGATCGTTTCAACAACACTTACAGAACAAACCTCAAAAATTGATTAACCTCAATAGAAGAGATTAGAAAGTCAATTACCATTGATGGACTGGCCATACAACCGATCATACGTTTCAGATTTCATTTCCTTTGTGTATCAATCGTGAAGAAATGGAGCCAACAGATGCACACACACAGACATTTGTATGTCTGTGTGTGTGTGTATATATATATATATATATATATATATATATATATATATATATATATATAAAAACATATAAGACAGATACATTGTAAATAGCAAAATGTTGAGTGCTTCAAGACAGGGAGTTGGTGTCCCGCTGTTGCTTCAAATTACAGCACTGCCAAGGCTACTGAATGTCACTAATTGCAGCACTGACGAAGATACCAAACGACATAAAAGCAGCAGCCATGACAGATGCTCCAGTGCTACAGAAAAAGATTTGAAATGCATTAACATATAATATAATATTGCTGCTGGATATTCTTCATGTGTGGAAGTGGTTTCAGGTAGGCTTAGTGCTGAAGTCAAAGAAAAATCTTCCACTCAGTGATAATCCCTAGTAATAAAGGCAGCTCATGTCAAGTTCATTAGTGTAAGTGTTCAGTAATTCGGATTAATTAGCACTTAGGTATCAGTTTAGCTAGAAATGATTCAGCTTTAAGAATTAGAAACTGGAAAGTTTGCCAATGCAGCATAAAGGCAAAGGTCCTGCTATAAACTAAAACAGTTGGATCATATTTATTTCTTTATTGCCCACAGGGGGCTAAACAAGGGCAAAGGGATTAAGTTGATTACATTGACCCCAGTGCGTAACTGGTACTTATTTAATCGACTCCCCCAAAAGGATGAAAGGCAAAGTCGACCTCAGAGGAATTTGAACTCAGAACATAACGGCAGACAAAATACTGCTAAGCATTTCGCCCGGCATGCTAATGATTCTGCCAGCTCACCACCCTAAAGTTGTGTATATTAATTAGAGAAGACTGAAATAAAATTAAGACAGAGATAATTTGAAGGCAAAGTTCAAAGTGGAACATGGCAAGTAAGAGCAGTAGAGTACTTAATGAGATGCCTTCGTTAATTCAGCCTCACTACAGCACTGCCTTACATAATTAAAACCCTTCAGTTGCTGGGAGAAACACAAGACATTAGATATGGTTGTTTGAAGAAAGTCTGTGCTAAAGCACTTTGATAAATTAATGAGTCTCTCCAAGGATTGAAAGAGAAAATAAGATGAGTTGAGGAAAGGAATCTTATTAAATTGGACAAAATAGGCAAATCAGTAGATGAAGGAATGGCATATAGGGTTAGGAATAACTAAAACAAACTATTATAAAATGGGGGGGGGAGAAGGTCAGCAGCTGAAATGATGAATCATTAATTGAAATAGAATTCAGTTTATCTAACGGGGGGGGGGGGGATATATTTCAGTTAAACATTAAAGACATTGCTTGGTTAAAACTGTAGAGGGACAAAGTAAATTTTAAAAGCATTTCAATATAAACTGGATTGTCTGAATGACATGGGTGGGGGGCAAGAATAAGGAACAGATGCAGGTGAAAAATGGGGAACAAAGAGCACATTTGATAGACTAAGTGAGACAGCAATAACATCATGGTGCATTATGCTGTAGTAGGGGGTGGAGGTGTTAGGTAGTGTATTAATTTACCATAGAAAACAGGGATAATTACAAAGAACTTGAGATAATTTAGCAGTGAATTGTTAGGCAAAGAGAACTGAAATAACTACACTGTTAGTCATTAATATTACAACTTTAATCAATCTTACACCAGATGACCACCACTACTGACTAGGTTTGTTTCTACTGATTGAGAGAAATTGAAACATTTTCCTTGTAACAGTGTTACATAATGTAGTGTAATGGTAAACACGTTAATGTGGTAGTATAAGTGGTGGAGATACGAAGGTAGTAGTATAAGTGAGAATGACCAGTTTCCATGGTTACAACAAAAAGTGTAACATAAAATAGGTGTTGTTGTTTAGCTATAGGTCAGCACTGAACCAACAGACCAATGACTAAGGGCATTCCAGCCATGACCATCCTCTCTATTTACACCCCCACCCCCCGCCCTACTAAGGGCCAAATGGACCCCTGTTGAGAGCCACTGCTTTACATTGTAATAAAAGCATCTTTTCACTAATTCCACTAAATATTCAAATGAACCAACAACAACAGAGTTCACCTCTCTCCTTCTTCCCTACAAAACCAATTCTATTTGATGTTTGTCCTGTGGCCCCCAACAGAAGTGAATCGCTACAAAGTCACTCAATCCTGCTAGAAATAGCAGTTAAACCACACTCTACTATTTGGATCTGTCATCTACGTAGATTATGTTTGGAAAATAAAATGGCAGGAGTGTCACAGCTGGACTGTCTTTGATCATAGATCTCCTGGATCAGGGATGAACCAGGGGCGGGGGAATGGGGAATGGGGTCAGACGACAACAAGTAGTTGTTATTTCAATGGTTAAGGTGTAAATGTCTGGGTGGGGATCTATCTTCTTTTCTACTTCACCCTGCAACACTGAAACCCCTGCCACCCACTCAATTGCATTGGTGATTAGAAGGTGTTCATTCCTTATAGAACTCTCTTTCACACAAGTGTAAGGGTAGGGAGATATATATTTCGAATCAAACCGACTCCAAACAAAAGCCGAGATAACAAACAGGATTTTCCTTCAAATAAAAGCTAAGTCAATATTTACTTACCATAAACTTCACAGATGATATGAAATTTCTCTTTGTACTTCAAGTAGTTATTTTTCAGTTCTTTGATAAAAGTTGTAAAGATGGGATTGATGGGACTGAGTGCTTTCTCTGTAGGCCTTGGCTTCTTATTGGCTGTGGTGGCCACGCCACTCACATTAACCTGAAGAACAAACAAAACAAGAACCAACTGCAAACAGGGCTCAAAGAGATCACAAAAATGAGTTTTAAGAAAGAAAGTGTGACAGAGTCAACATTAGTCAACAGTTCAATTATTTGGAAAAATCTAGTCTTTTTTTAATTTTTTTTTATATATATTTTAGGTGGGATGTATTCAGAGAGGGGGTCAAATAGAAATTTTTCTTAAAATAGTTTTTAGAAAGAAATTAAAAACCAGAAATGAATAAAAAAAAAAAGTGGTTGAAATTAATTATTCCAGTTGTTGTTGCTATGTTGAGGGAAATAAGTTAAAGGATGTCCGTATGAGTAATGTTTGTTTTGGGATGTTAAGGGAATCTAATAACCAACAGGTAAACGGTTCTGATTAGAGAAGATAGTTCAATAGATTCAATGAGGGAAATAGCATAGTCTTGGGATTGGCTGAAACAGGGAATGAAATAAAAGAACCAATTATTCTATGGCATGGTTGCGAGGTGATTTATAGAAGCAGACATGGCTGTGTTGTAAGACGTTTGCTTCCCAACCACATGGCTTTGGGTTCAGTCCCATTGCATGGCACCTTGGGTAGGTGTCGTCTACTATAACACCCCTCCTCCAACACTCTTGTGAGTGGATTCCACAGAGATCGACTTTGCCTTTCATCCTTTCAGGATCGATAAATTAAGTACCAGTTGCATACTGGGGATCGATCCAAAAATTTCGGCCTTGTGCCTTAAATAGAAAATAATATTGTTTTAGCAATCTATAATCAAAGTAAATAGAAAGAATAAAACTCAGACCTTTGACAATGTGTTGGTCTGAGAATAGCCTGGACTATGTTTAGATTCATTACTTGGTCGGTTGTTAAAGGTAGGTGCTACTTCAGCAACATTAGCTTCCTGAATAAATGATTCACCACCAAACATTTGAGGAGATGAGACAGATTTACAGGACTGAGCAGAAAATGACCAATTATAGCTTGACCTACAAAGAGAAAACATTCAAACTGAAATCTTGGCCTTTCACAGAGACAAAGAACTTGGAGAGTCTTTACAGATTGTTATAGGAAGACATCATGTGACTAGTGACAATCAACAGCTTACTAATAATAGGAATATTTTTATACTATTTTCATGTCATAAAAGAGTGGATTAGCTAGGTGTACAAATTCAAATGTTAAAAACAAGTTGCTGTTTGAGAAATTGTTCTAGGATCACATGATCCAGATAACTGCAACATGAGTTGTGAGAAATGAATTTACATGTAGGACATGAAGAGTTGACACAAAGATTCCACACATGAAAGGCATTGATTGGTTTATGGCACAGAGACAGACTGTGTGTGATTGATGGAAATGTGATGCAGGCTGCTTGTATTGTGCATCAAGGGCAGAACTGAATGAATAAAGAAACACTTGCATTTGGGTTCACAGTCATAACCTAAAAGAGAATTAGTTGAGATCAATGAAATGACACTGCTGTTAGAATCAACATGGAGGACAAAGAGACAGATGACCAACAACTGGGAATCCTTTATATCATCAACATTATCATTGTCAATGCTTTAATGTCTGTGTTGTAGTATAGACAGGATGGGTGGGCAATATTGGTAAACAGCTAGTTGTTTCTATCTCCTGCTCTACACTTCAGCCCTTCCATCCATGACTTTCTCTGTCAACTTCCATCATCAGCACACAATACATTTAATGTGTTCACATCACTTGTCCACACCACTTCAAACTATACACTCAATTTGCTAAAAATAGCAGCCAGGTTGCCTTCAAATCATATAGCAACATCTATAAAATGGAAAAGCATGTTAGGTAATGTGGTCCCGGAGAAAGATGGGATGGTCACAGCTAAATCAATAACAACAGTTAATTCATCCATCTCTAATATATATATATATATATATATATATATATATATATATCGCCAACAAGAAATGAAGAAAACCAAATGACTCAAGAAGGAAACCAATATTCTTCACACAATCTAACTTGATGTTCCCCAGTTTAGGATTATTAAATAAAAAAGATGAAGTACAATACCTGGTAGAAGAACAATCTGTAGTTTGTTGTCTCGGAGAGTATCTAATGTTAGAGGTTGTAGGAGGTGCAACTGGTGGTTGTGGTGGTGGTGGTGCTGCACGCTCCATTGGTTTCCTGCTTATCATACCAACATTATTATTATTGTTATTGTTGTTTTGTTGAATGTGGTACTGTCCCCTTTTTACAGGGCCAGATATTTTACTACCTGGGATATTTCTTTCAATACCTGCAATATGAATACCAAAGTACTTTTGTTTTTATTGTAGGTAGTAGTAGTAGTAATGTTTAGGTAGAGTAAAATGAGAAGTTGTGACATTTATGCACCTCTGGAGTGTAGTGTCGTCTCTGTAACTGAATCAGTTTCAACCGGGAATCAAAGATGGATCGGTGACATTTCTAGAGACACAATACTCATCCACTGTTGCTCTGGAAGTGTTATCATGTACATGTTTTGTTTTTAGTATAAAAGATGGGCTACACCAAATATTCTGCTCAATACCACAGATTCGCTTGTCTGTTGTTTGACCTTAACCAGTTGAGCATGTCCCTTGGTGGCTGACGATATGTGCACCTCTGATCATGAGCAGAAGTAGTGGGGGAGCATCATAGCCATGTGTTGAGAGGAATTCTTTGGGGTTTGAATAATTCACCTCTGGAAACATGGGTGTTTCGTTCAACATCCTCAAACAACCCTTATTCAAGGACCTTTTCAGTAGGATGGGCTACTCGACCTGAGGAAAATTCTAACTGGGCCCCACCTGCGACATCATGCGCTGTTTATCTTGATATGAGATCACCATGTCGTGCACACATGGTTGTGATGCATGTGCCTGGTGTACCCTTATCAGACGGGTAGTCATGATGGGTATATTGGGCTTCGTATATTTTACCCCAGTGTCACGTTGATGGCAGGCACTGCTCTCTCACTCACTCAATAATAATAATAACAACAACAACCCTTTCTAATATAGGCACAAGGCCTAAAATTTTGGTGGGGGGGGGGCAGTCAATTAGATCAACCCCAGTACACAACTGGTACTTAATTTATCGACTCCAAAAGGATGAAAAGCAAAGTCAACCTCAGCAGAATCTGAACTTAGAATGTAGCGATGAGCAACATACCACTAAGTATTTTGTCCAGCATGCTAATGATTCTGCCAGTTCGCTGCCTTAATAATAATAATAATAATAATAAAAATAATAATGGTTGTGGTTTCTGCTTTAAGCGCAAAGCTAACAGCTCTGAGGGAAAGGGGTTAGTCAATACCTTCAACCCCAAAAGGACAAACTGACTGTTAAAACATTTTACTGAAAAAATAGAATGCATTTTATAGCAGGATATAACAAGACATTACATGTCTCAGCTGTTAGCATGTAAGGCATGAGACCTTAAATCATTAACGAGGTAATGAGATTTGATGACATTCTGCCCATGAGAAGTATTGAAAGGAAATCAAACTGGGATAAAGAGTGAGAAGTTTTCTAGCAAGTTGGTGGGTCCTGTTTTTCAGTTATAAGCATATTCATAGCAACAACATGAATAGCGTTTAGTCTTACAACAGCAGTCCTGCAAATACAGCAACAAGTGGCAGTGTTGTGTATATATGCTACAACAACAGTCTTACAAAACTGGTCTTGTATGTAGTACAATAACAGTTTTACATAGTAGCAGTGGTCGTACATGTTGTATAACAGTTGCTGAAATAAGAAATTGATTGTTATACCAAAACACTGTGTAGTGTATGTGTGTGCACGTGTGAATGTGTGTATGTATGTGTACGTGTTGTGTGTTTATGGTGTGTCATTACAAATGTGATAAAACTCAACTGAAATGGAAACAGCAAAAGTGGAACAATTAATTAAAGATAGAGAGATGGAGAGAGAGATAGAGAGAGAGAGAGAAAGAGAGAGAGAGAGAGAGAGAAAATGAGTGCATGCATGTGTGCGTGTGTGTGTGTGTGTGTGTGTGTGTGTTAAAGAGACAGAAAGTAATTTGTTACAAAAAAGAAGAAATGCTAGTTGAGATAACTAAAGAATAAACTGTCAGCTGAAGCCATTCTTGAGTGATGAAGAAGAGATCAATGGATGTAGGAGAGATTGAGGGGTGGGGCAGGAGTTAGATGATGAACAAAGTAGATTATGAAGCAGGATTGAGGTAGGGATTAAAGGGATTATATCAGGATGGTTTAGAAAGGGTGACATGCCAGCCAGTAATCATATTCAGCTAATCTCATACTCTAGAAAAGAAAACCCTTAGAAAATGTTACAATTATTTTTCACAGATTTATAAAGAAGAACAACTGAGAGAATTAGGTTGCCATTAAGTTTCTGTCTTCAGTGTACTGTAATGTCACCTGGAACTACCAGCCAAACAATGAAACTGGACACGGAAGGTTTAGAGTGAAATGAAGAAGAAACTATGATGCCCAAGAACACAAGAAACATGAATGAAACAACTTCAGATTGCACCCTGGGTTTACTGAGCAGTTAACCATTATACCATGGTGTAAGACATATTACCTTTGAAAATCTTAAGACTTATGTTAATTATAAAGAAACAGCAAGGCTGAGTAGAGAGGGCTGCTTGGTCCTGTTGTAGACAACTGCAGTCCCAGTTGTATGATAAAATGACCTCAATTCATATTATAAAGTGGTTGTTGTTAGGAGGCACAAACAACCAGAAATACCATCGTAACATGTACAGCAGAACTGGCCAGTTTTTTTCTCTGCTGTTGTATGTGTGACAGACAATGAGGTAGAGGGATGCAACAGCAGAGACACGCATCTAGCCCAGGCCGACAGATGTAAAAATAATAATGATGAATTATAGAAAAGTATGCTATTAAATAAAAGCAGCAAGATAAAACCGTCTCGGTTTATCATTGAATATTGATAAAAAGTAGAATCTCTTTGAAGGCAGCCTATTCATATATGTATTTGTTATGTGAAATATTGAAAAAATAAATAAAGCCATCGAAAACCAAAGTGTTTGTCTGGAAAGAAGGAAAATGCAAATGAGGCATGTTTAACAAAATACTTGGCTTTGAGTAGGACGTTGCTGTTTTATCGATGGACTGAAAACTAGAGGGTTGATGGCCTGTTTGGTAGAGATTTCTGTTGCCATTGTAAGATGTGCTCTGAGGGAATGTGTTGCATTGGTCAGAAAATCTGTCTCTTTCATTATTATTCATCAAATCACTCCTGCCACCAGCAAATGTCTCCAGCCAGCTGTCATCTACAACAAAAGAGACAGAAAGAAATGGAGAGGATTAAGAAATGTTAGTTCAAATATATTTCTTCTTGGATGCTGTTAGCAAAGTAGGAAATGTGTTTGAAATTAATAAATTGATTAACTTGCATTGAAAATAGTTTTACTATCATAGTATGATATGTGTGGATTCTAAGCGATGGAGCTGTTTATCTCTTTAATAACACTATCACGCACATACACACACACACAATACGTCTGTTAGATTATTAACTGTAATGTGATCAATAAAAGCCAGTAACACCATCCATATAAAGAAGGCATGAATGTCACAGATTCTACTTCAAACCAAGTCACAGAGTCAGTCTGCTGGATCCTGTCAAACCATCCAGTCCATACCAGCACGGTAGATGAAGGTGAAAAGACAATGAAGATGAGGCACACTGTCACCTGTTACTCTCTCTCTCTCTCTCTCACAACACCACACCTAAACTCATCTCTCTCTTTCTCTCTCTCTCACTTCTGAAGTTCTTTAATTGAATGACTTACAAGGCAATCTCTAAAGACCCAGTGCCAGAAATCTATACATTCAGAACACTTTGTAAAATGGACAGCGTTAGGAAGGGTATCCAACCATAGAACCCACAATGGGAATAGAGATATTTCAGAATGACATGGTCTTCTCTCCCAACCCATGCCAGCTGGGAAAACATGCATAAAACACTGATATCTCTCAGGGTCTTTTTTTTTTTTTACTGACCCGTTAATTTCCACAACATCTCACTTGCTCCCGTTGAGACATCAGAGAGGTTGGCTGCATCTGGCGTCAGTCTTCTTCCACTGATGTCACAACAGAGCACATCTTGACTGGATGCATTGATAAATATTAAACCCCAGCAACAGGAATAAATAACTGCAGTTATGAATAAAAAAACAACACCAACCTTCCCAAGTTCCAATTATGACATTTAAACACCAACAGATGGATACGCGGTTCAAAACCAGGTGGAGAACCAGCGGGAGCGGGGGGCGGGGGCACATGCTAATTTTTATTTACAAATTGGTATTTACAAGTGGAGAATGTAAATATGCACACACACATATGCATACATGTAACACTTTACAAACACATACATATAAATCACACATATAGAAATATATAATGTATGCATACTGGCACTTACACACACACACACACACATCCTATTAGTATGCAGAGTGAATGAGAATTATCTACTTTAGCGAACTATTATTATAAATGTAGACTAAAACAGTGATTATTATAAGCTGATGTTTATCATAAATAAATCAGAGGTGGAACAAACAGAGAGGCAGGCTGAGGCAGACATGCATACACACACATTACCCCTCTCTCTTTCTCATATACGTATGTGTATAAAATGCACAAACACACATTATCTCTCACATCTATGTATATATATATATATATATACCATCGTATATATGTGTGTGTGTGTGTGTGTGTGTGTGTGCATATATAAAATAGAGAGAGATAGACAAGCTCATAAATGTATCAATAGCTTGTCTTTATATATCTTATCAAAGAAACATAAAATCTCAGATGTAATTTTATTGTTCATATTGTGTGAAGCCCCATTAAGAGATTTTAAGCAATGCTTTTGAAGAATTCCTTATAGTAAATTAAGAACATCATGGCACTTTTAATGCAACTCTTCTCTACAACTGCCACATATTGAACAGTTCTAATGATCTATTTAGTAATGGTGACACTCGTTTACAACTACTGTGCAATGTCAAGACAAGGACACACACACACAATGGGCTTCTTTCAGTGTCCATCCACCAAATTCACTCATAAGGCTTTGGTTAGGTCTGGGTCTATAATTACAAGATATGTGCCCAAGGTGCAATACAGCAGGGCTGAACACCAAACCATGGGGTTGGGTAGCAAACTTCTTAACCACACAGCTATGCTTCCACCTACTGTGTGTGTGTGTGTGTGTGTGTGTGTGTATGTGTCTGAACACTTACAGCAGGTATCACTTGTGTATTTATGATATTTTAATCCAGTTTTATTTCTCAGTGTGGGGATGCAGCAAGCCAACGGATGTTCTGTGTGTTCACCATCTGTTCGTATTGAAGCTTCCAGCATGAATGCCAAGTAGTACAGCATGTGATTTCCAAATTTCTGGCAGAGTGAAATATGTCATTTTTGCTATTTTTCTCACAGACGGTGTCCAACTGACCCTACAATACTATGTAGGCGCCAAAATCAACAACAAACAATGCAGATGAGCAAAATTAAAAACATAAACTGGTGACAATTTACCCATCACACCGTGTATGCATATATATATATATATATATATATATATATATATATATATATATATATACATACATACATATACATACACCCACATATATGCCACACACATACATATATACACCACACTCATACATGCATATACAAACACATGTACCTTCATCTTGAAAATTTTCATTGGGATCAGCTACTACTGCTTGCCGAAGCCTTTTGCGGGAGTTGAAAAATGGTGCAGGGGGTACTTTAGCACTCTGAGAAATAACAGAACATAAAAGTTTCAATTACTGAAAGAGAGGTTTTTTTTTTTTCAATATCCTTCAAACAATCAAACATAAAAGAAATAAAATTATAAAAAGAGAAAAACAACTAATAAGGAGCCTCTATATGGTTACTTGACCTGTTAGAAATAGCAAACAAATTTCCCTCAAATCACACCTCACTGTTTTTTATAAAAAAGGAAGGATACATAGACTAATGTCGTCTGTGTAACTATTTATAATCTTGTCAGAAACAATATGATGATGATGATGATGATGCCACAATTTCTGTTTTGTCAAAGTTGTATGATCGACTTAAACTTCTTTTTGCTATTATTATGGAATTGAAGTAGCATTGCAGTGCACTTCCTTCCAAACGACACTGGTCTGTTGAGATTTCACAGCACGGTTTTCTGCAAAGTGCTGCCATGATTATATCATAGGGAATTTTACTACAAAATACAAACTCCTGAACAAATATCACAGTGCAGAAATGAGATTGGTGCAGTTATTAATTGAATAGCTGGAGAGTTAATGACATCTCTCTCTCTCTCTCTCTCTCTCTCTCTCTCTCTCTCTCTCATAAACAACACTGTTACTATACTTCCAATGTTTTATCACATTAACCAATCTATATATTAATATGGTCTTACCTACCTACCTACCTTTTTACTTAAGGCTAAAAAGAAGTGGATATAACAAAGTTTCTTATGTCATTGTGTCTTTAGTTATCTGAATTTCTTATCCCACCACCTCTTGCTCCCTCTCTCTCCTCTCTCTCCCTTTCTCTCTCTCTCCCCTTCTCTCTCTCTTTCTCTCTCTCGCTGTGTTTGTTTGAAAAGTTTTTGAATTGTACCTAAGCAAATAAAATAATTATTTCACTACAAGAACCAAAAAATGCTAATGTCTTCTGTTAATATATGTATATATTCATGTATGTCAGTATGCATAAATGTATATGTGTTGTGTGTGTATAAATATAAATACTTATATATCAAGGCTAAACAGGAGTCAGGGAGGGGGTGTTTAACAACACACTCATGTCAAGTATATTGGTAAACAGTCTATGGCAATTGTTGTGATGATAATAATATGAATAAATTAAATAAAGTATGGTATTTCTATTTGTTTAGTCTTTTACCAGTTTTTTGATTGTGACCATGCTGGAGCACTTCCTTCAAGGATTTAGCCAAGCATATTGACCTCAGTAATTAACTTTGTTGGATACTTATTTTATCAATGTGTATTTGTCAAATTACAATGTTACGGGACAATATCACAGGCCTTAAGCAACATAAATACACACACACACACACACACACTCATAAATGCACACTCACAGATTTATATAAATACACACACACTCATAAATGCACACTCACAGATTTATATGAATACACGCACAAACAATTATTTCCTATACAGTTTCTGTGTATCAAATTTCAGTCACAACAATTTTCAACTTGAGCCTCAAGTAGAAAACTTTTTGCCCAAGGTGCTACACAGTGGGACTGAACCAAGAATCACATGGACACAAAGCAAACTTTTAAATCATACAGCCATGCTTGTGTCTATATCACAAGTATGTTTTTTTCTTTATTTTAAGAATCCACAGTTCAGTGAATTCTTAAATTCTTTACTTCATTCAATAAGACTGTGGGTTCAAGTCTAACCTAATGAACTAATGTGAAAATAAGGATGGAAGCTATCAGAATTAAGATTTGCCAAAGCTTTACCATCATAGTTGTTCAGCAGCAAAACAGATTATGTCTTTGATGTGTTTTCATTGTTAAGACTGTTTATTTCTAGAAGTAAAGTGGAAAATGATAGATAGCAACTATCACGGTAGTGTATAACAAGGAACATAGCTCCTAACAATACTACTACTACCTAGGTGGACTTGTACACCATCGGAATAATGAAATGGTGCAAACAAAATACAATTTCAAGAGAAATTATTTCACAGCTCTCGATAAACTTTCAACCACTTTTCAAAATAACCATAGAATTTCCATGCATACTGCTGCTAGCAGGTAGTAAAATGACAACAGAAAATTAATTCTACAATTCTTTCATATTATAGGTTGGCAGTGACTGGTGCAATGCCAGCTAGCAACTAAAGGAGATTTCTTCTTTGTCAATGTAACAAAACTAGATTATACTCCAAACAGAGTTGGTCTCCTATTCATGCAAATGGCTCCTATTTAGGCACTTCAAGTTTACCAAGTTTGGGAAACACAGACAGCTTTCACTTCCAATTGCTTCTAGTGACAGATTTATTTAAACTAAGTCAGTTTACTGTTGGTATTACTTTAAAAGTAGCAGTGATAAAAGGTATGATGTGCAGTGACTGTGATTGGAGGTAAGAAAGGCTTGTTTTTTATAATAATTTTCATAATAACTGGTATTGTATTGGTGAAAAGAAGGAGTTATAAGCTAATTTAAACTGAATTGATAAGGTTTGTTAACAATGTTTGTTTTCAGATGACAAGTAGATCCTTTTTGTTTGCATGTTTACTTTTCAGATAAAGTATGTTCAGTTGGTATGATCAAATAGTCCAGCCCTAACAATAAAACGACATGTAAGACAATTAAGTAGACATTATACGACTGAAACTAAGTGGGAATATGTCTGCAGTGGGGCTTCACTAACTCCAGCAGCAGGGAAGGGTATGTGAAATCACAGGGTGTGTGTGATGTGTGTGTGCTCTTGTCAAATGAGGACATAAACCCAACAAAACTACGTGACATTCACCATATACACCAAAATACAATAATGAGGGTAATTTCAGAGACTGTAACACAATCTTCAAACTCATGTGGTAGGATTCTATGGGACATTTTGCTATCATGCAAGTCAATGCAGTCTGAACAGGTTGTGCAGTTGAGTATCTCAGAGGTGTGTATCACAATCGAGGCTGAAATTGTTGTGTGAAGTGTGTGGTACAAGTAAAACAAAGAAGCTATCCACAGTTTCTATCTCCAACAAAAAGAGAAAGCTAACAATGTTTGTTGTTATTTTGGTTGAATAATATAGTCCGTTGCGTTTTTTATATTGTGTCACCTGGTGTATTTGGGTTGCCTTCACTGCAGCTTGAAGAGTTAGTATTTCCTCCATTTCTAATATGGCTGCTGGCCACTCTTTCAGTTGCCATGCACTTTACAAAATGGCCAGAGTATATTTTATTGAGACCTCTAGAAAGTCAACTCTAACCTGCATCAAACAACTAAATATTCCAGACAGATCACCCTGAATCTCAAGAGGAACAACAAACCAAACTAGAAGCTTCTTCTGCTGAGTAAATGTTTGGCTGACAGTTTAGCAAGAATCAAAACTACTTTAAGCAGATTTTTGTAGAAACACACCACTTCAGTTGCTAAGCTGTAAATCCAACCAACTTTTTCTATTCATTTAGCTCCTGTCAATAATGACAGGTTCCTCTTGAAATTGTCAAATATATACAAACTTCCTATGAGACTACACAGACTTTTACCACACAAGTCAACAGAAAATTCTGAAGACATAAAATCTTTCATTTCAATCTATAAATCTACAGAACCCAACCAAAGCAAACAACAATGTTAGCAATCTAATAAGTAAACAAACATACCTTCATGGTGGCAGATCCAATAACTGTTGAGAAGAGAAAAAAATATAACTTTGAGTAACAAATATACTTTAGATTTTTACAACAATTATATTTTAAAAAGCTTTCTAATATCTCTTTCATACTTCTTTTTCATTCTATAATTGCTCAGTACTAGTTTATATAACAAACTTCACCATTTCATCTCTAATAATACAAAAGGAATAAATAGTTTGAACTCAATCTTTTCTCAATGATATTGATACTTGAGGTTAATTTGGAATACAGATTATCAATAATATTTTTTATTTAATTTATGAAACTTTTTGTGTTTGATGTATTTGTAAAGTAAATTACAAATCTATCTCCATTAGATATAGTTCAATCCATATATTGAGTGGGTATTTTGTCTGCAAACATTGAAGATTCTAACATTTGGGTGACTGATGAATCTAAATTTAATTATATACACAATATTACTTACATCCACTTCTTTTAAAGTGCCTTTCCAAAGAATATTCGTAGTTTCAGTGAAGTAAACTAGCTTCCCGTGAGAGTTGAAACCTTGTCTCAGATAGACACACCTGTGCATATTTATTATATATATATATATACACACACACACATGATTTAATGACATACACACACATAGCATTATAAAATTAATGTATTTCTCTCCTTTTACAGAAATCCCCACAATAAGGTACTTAAATGAAATGCATCTGTCTGTCTGTCTGTCTGTCTGTCTACCTATCTGTATGGACAGACAGACAGACAGGCAGGCAGGCAGGCAGGCAGGCAGATAAATGTTAACGCCAAAGATAATTCAGGAAATGCATAAATCACAGTAAAGTAAAATGACATTTTATGATAGATCAGATATATTAATATAGAAGAGAAAGTCTTATGTTGAGAATATCAATGATTAGAGACTGGAATAAACAATAATCCACATCCAAGGAAGGTTGAAAGCAACAAAGAAAATATCTTTCTCCATAACATCTGTATTAAGGATTGTTTCTGCCTTCTTGTCTAAGTTGCAGTAATTGAAAAGAGAGAGAGAGAGAGAGCCAAAAATGATGATATAATAGTAATAGTAACTATATATATATATATATATATATATATATAGAGAGAGAGAGAGAGAGAGAGATGAAAAAGTGAAAAAAAAGCAAAAAAACAATTGAGCTTTATTTTTGCCTGAGAAATTCAGAGAATGCAGACTACGACAATTTCAAATAAAAGAAAATAATAATAATAATAGATGTAAATGAACATAAAATAAATACAATGAGTTGTCACAATATATTATTGTAGCTTTGTACGATGGCATTGTTGTTGTCATTATTATTATTAAAATGAACTATATTTTTTTAATGTTCCAAAGAAAATGATAAGTAAAGGAGAAAACATGAAAAAGCAACCAACCTGCCGACACACCGACCAATGGCTGTCATGTTGGCATGGTTTCTACTTGATAAGTTGATTAGATTCCAAGAATAACAGAAGACAAGCCAACGTCAATAAACTGTCGCTACTGATATTGTTTGTTCAGAACTGATCACATCAATTTTCTATCAATATTTTTCTGATTGAACCCAGAAGCATTGTGTTTGCAAGCACAACCTACTTATAAATGTTTACCTTATTAATAAATCACAGTAGATATATTTTAAGCAGGTAAAATATTCCCAACAAAGATCTGGGAAGCAAAATGTTTAAAACAAACTTTGAGATAAACTCAGATGTGGAATTAAAATACATTTGAAAACAAAACAAAAAAAACAGGTTCATGCAAAATGAAAGATGGAATTATCTGCAGAGGAAGTGACCAAAAGTGTTGGGGGGAATATTGGAATTAAAGGCAGCACCAAGAACAGGGAAAACAATGATTCACTGATGTTTGGAATAAGACTGAAACATGCTCAGAGTTGTCTCTGGTTTTGCTGCAAAACTGAAAGCATTAGCCATTGATTGATATCATATTTTTTTCTCTCACTAATTTAGCTAATTAGGTAAATATGGGATCCCAAAATAAAATCATCGAAGTCAGTTACTCACTTCACATTAATTAAATAAAAAAGAAAACTAAACTAGGATCCTTTATGGAGAGGAGTTAACAACTCATGTACTGAATGTAAACTAACAGATTTACCCCTTCAGCAAATCTCTTCTACTATGGCCCTGAGATGACCAAAACCTCGAGTGGATTTGGTACACAGAAACTGAAAGAAACCGGTCGAGTGTGTGTGTGTGTGTGTGTGTGTGTGTGTGTGTGTGTGTGTGTCTAAATGCATTTTTCTGTGTCTCCTACCACCACTTGACAACTGGTGTTGATTTGCTTATGCCTCCATAACTCAGCAGTTCATCAAAAAGAGAGTGATAGAATAAGCAAGATAGTCATCACAATATACCACAACACATTACGAGAGCAATCTCTACTTGCCTAAACACACGAAAGAATATCAACAACAATCACAAGGCTTTAAAAGCCATTATTATTAAGACATCAGGTGGTACAGCTGGCTTAGTAATAGATTCTACTGATGCCAGCTGAATCTAGTTTAGAGTAGTATTTGTTCTAACACACCGTTTCCAACACTGGCTTTTTTTTTCTTCAATACATACACCAGTTTTGTTGCTGTCAATTGTATATAAAACACATTATTCCTACAGGATGCATTCAATGAATGAGCAGAATAAATTCAAACAAACACATTGTAACAAATAAGTTATTCAACAAGACTAATTATAAATCAAATTCTATGTCAGTCTATTTTGTTTCCATTAGTTATAATTTTTACATCTTCCTCTTCATCATTATAGTCAAATTTACTCCCAACTGCTATTATTAGTTTTGTATTTATGTATAATTATTTTTAAATACATTTTTATATTATAGCATAGACATTTTTATAGATTATGTATGCAAGCCACAAAACTTTATTGCTTTGGCGTAGATCTCAATATTGAACATTGAAAACCCAGCAAGGGTTATTTGTGAATTATGACCAGCTTCTACGTGTTTCAAGCAACAAAATTCTATTTATAAGGTATTGGTCGATCCTAGGCCCCCAAGGCTATTGTAGGAAACACAAGCTCAGAGTGTCATATGGTAGGAGTGAACAGAGAATAACATGACTGCAAAGAGCATTTCTTAACCACACAACAATGCCTGCATCATGTGTGTGTATGTATCTGGTAGGTGGATAGGTAGGTAGATAGGTAGGTAGACAGATATATAGGTAGATAGATAGATAGATAGATAGATAGATAGATAGATAGATAGATAGATAGATAGGTAGATAGATAGATAGATAGATAGATAGATAGATAGATAGATAGATAGATAGGTAGACAGATAGGTAGATAGATAGATAGATAGATAGATAGGTAAGTAAATGGATAGGTAGGTAGGTAGGTAGATTGATTTTCACACTATATATATATATATATATATATATATATATATATATATATATATATATATATATATATATATATATATATATATATATATATATATATATATACACATACAGAGTATTTAAAAAAAAAAAGCATTATCTAATTTTAATCTCTTAATTGTTAAATAAATACAGAACCTTTCATAAATATTTCTTTTGTTAAACCTGTACAGCTTCAGCAATTACTGTTGCTATGGAAATACTCTAAGTATTTATAAACATCTTTATTTCATCCTGTTTTCACTGAAGAAATCATTGTATCAGATTTATAAATATAACTGAATCGTATAAATATTTCTGGAGAATTTGTATTGGTAGCTGTCTAGACACACACATGCACGCATAGAAATAAATGTATGTATGTATGTATGTATGTACGTACATATATGCCTGCATACACAAAAAGGATTCTTTTATAGGGAGCCAAAAGAAGATTCTAGAAAACTGAATCACGTGATGGCTTGGTGCTGATTGTTTGCTTAATAGACAGATCTTGTGGAACTTGGGGTTTGCTTGTGATATCTGACCATATATTCAGAGATTTGGTTATGAATCCCTGCTACAACTTTGCACATGGTTAGGATTGCAGTTCATTGAATATAACATTGTGGTCAATCTGCAGCCATATGGGATATGATGGACAGTTGACATTAAAATAACATTAACAGAAATCTAAATAAACAATATCAATAGCTCAACATTTTAAAGATAAACACAGTCTACTGAGACCTTAAGTGTTTTGATTGTAAGATTAAAAGTAGACAATTTCAAACAGTTACCACTTAAAAACATTTAAGCCATTAAACAGGTCATTGAAAATGTTTTAATTAAAAGATCCAAGAAAAAAAAAATAGAAAAAAAATTGAAAATTCTAAAATGGAATCAATACAATAAAATGTTAAGTTTGCAAATAAGAAATTGAAATAAAAATAGCATTTTCTTAATGAGAAACAATTAAAGATAACAGCAAAATAAAGAATAAGCGTTTAGCGGTAACTGTCTGGTAAATTACTGATAGACTTTGTTTGGGTGAAGGTGTGTGTGTGTGTGTGTGTGTGTGTGTGTGTGTGTGTGTGTGCGCGTGCACGCAAACTCAAGCACACACTGACAGAAAAATCAGACCAACGACCATGCAGACAGACTGTTGTATTTTCTCTCATAGTTTATCATTGCTGTCTTATTGTTTTGGGTCAAGAATATCAAAGAGATGCCACTAGAACAATGTCGGTAGATAATCACTAATCTACATAAAAACATAATACTTTAGTACTAATGACTGTTAATTATTGCTAGTTGTAAACTATAGATAGAAAATACAGGGAAGATCTACTGGTGATGTAAATAATGAGATGCAGCTTCCTACAAACTGTATAATGGAAAGATGTCTAGAAAACTAGTTGTGATGTGGTGGTGTTCAATCAGATTTAGCTTCCAGAAAACCCAAAGTGCACATAAATATAGGGGTTTAGCTGCATTCAGGGTTAATTCAATGAGATATAACTGCCTCCAGTGATTACATTAGTTTATCAAACCTATTAGAGAACCTCTCCATGGGTGCTCACCCTGCTAGAAACAACTACTTTTAGTGCCAGTCTCAATCAATCCATTGTTTTATATCTTTGTATTTGACATTTTGACTCCTGAGAAAGCAGATTATTATTATTATTATTATTATTCAAAAGAGTGGTCAGTGCTATATCTGATCATCTAAGAGAATCCCCAATTTCATTCCTTTTGGACATTAAAGCTGCCATGCAATGTTCAAAAGCTGACATTGAAAGAAAGTCTACACTCTTACAATTACCTGAGTTTTATCTATTCTTAGTGAAAAAATAAACTGCAAAGCAACCTCAGAAAAGAGAGAAGCCATATTCAGTAGTTATCGTTTCATTCCCAAACAGTCACAGAGAAAGACACACTACAACATCTGGATTGTAAAAGAGATTTTGAACATTGGTGCAATATTAAATGAAAATTAACATTTCAAGGAGTAGAATCCTATTAGTCTCCAGATTAATTAAATATGGAACTGTCTTTTTATTATGTAGTTATCTAATTTGTCATTTAACTATTTTATTTGACAATCAGCCATGTATTAGCCATGGGCATGTCTAATATACCATGTGACCACCTATTAACACTGGCTGCACTTTAACTGCTCTGGCAACATCCATTCTTCCACCTTTACAAAGAATGATGGTTATCAACATCATCATCATCATCAATTATGGTTAATAAACTTAGCAGATAAAATCAAATGAAAAAGTTATCCACACAAAAAGGAGGGGGAATTTGTTTATGATGGAGAAAGGGTGTGTTTTGTGGGGGAGGAGGAGGAGACGGTACATTTGCAGAAGTAGGAGATATGTATATGTGGAAGGAGGAGGTAAGTTTGAAAGGTGCAAGGAAGTATGTGAAGTGGAGGGGGAGTATTTATGTGGGAGAAGGTATGTTTGTAGATGTAAGAGATATGTTTATGCAGATGGCTGGGTGTGTTTATGTGTAGGAGGAGGAGGAGCCATGTTTATGTGGAAGAAGAGACATGTTTATGTAGGGGAGGAGCCATGTATGTGTGGGGAGGAGGAGGAGATATATCTATGAGGAGTAGATACATACAGGTTTATGTGGTGCATATGTGGTGTGTGTGTGTGTGTGAGAAGTAATTATGTTTATGAAGAGGTGTGTGTGTGTGTGTGTGTGCGCACATGTGCACACTAGAAATATGTCCGAGAAAGGTATTTGGAACAGAGGTGGTGTTGCATTTGCACATGTCATCTCTCTGTGTCTCAGTCTGCACATGGAAAGGTTGTGTGCATGTTGTATGTTTGACTGCAATTTCCTAAATTATCTGTTATAAGTTACTAATGACCCTCTGGTATTACTGGTAGAGCCTACAGAGATGAAACATCATGCTAGCCCTTGCCATACTCGAACCAGACTGTGCAAGACTTTTACAAATGATTGGACTAAAGTGTACCTGATAATAATTACGGTTGTTTCCTTGATACAAAGGGTCAGTAAGTGTAGTAGGCACATTAAGGACATAGTCACTTTGGTGACAGTTGAAGCAAGTAGTGGTCACCCTTTCATGAATACTAGGGGCTGAGATAGATTGGGTCAGGACTTAACACTCACTCCTGAAGCTTTATGCAGGTGAGAGAGAGAACTTTCTCTCCTCTTCCCAGATAGGGCACCAATCTACCAAAGATACATATCACAATGTACCAACCCCAACATCATTACTGCACCACTGTTGCTAATCAGTCTACTAATGTTTTTGTAATATAGTTGACCTTGGGCCAAGAAGCAACACTTTATCACTGAAGGGTTAGTACCAACAGCATACTAAGTAGCCAGCTTTCTTATCTTCACCACTTGATTCTTCTAAATAACTCAATGATTGCAAGTAATTTCAGCTTTATTATTGAAGCTTCACAGATATCTGCTTCTCAACCTTTTCTCACTTCTGTATGCATGCGTATGTATGTGTTTATAGGTCTATATATATGCTTGCATAAGTGTTTACATATGTTTGTAACTGTGTATGTGCACACATGAGTATCTTTGTGAATTTACATCAGGTATATATGGCTTAGTTTACACATACATATACAATGCTAGATAGTCAATTATATGTACATAAATATATTACACATACACACACACGTATATATATATATATATATATATATATATATATATATATATATATATAGGGAGAGAGAGATGAGAGAAAGACACAGTGCCACAGTGCCACACAAATACACAAGTTGAGTTTTAATATATTCAGCTCCATGATCAGACTAACTATTAAAATATTTAGTAAAGACTGCAAGAGGGTGGGAATAATCAGCTGTTATATAGAACACCTCTCAAATTCAATACCCTAAAAGTGCCTGTCACATTGGTCTTCATGTGATTTAATTCTAAAACTGAGGTCTTCTATTTTTCTTCTTCAACAGAAAGTAAATACAAATTTTTAGCCACTACCACCACTAATATTACTACTGCCGCTGCTACTACTACTGTTGCTGCTACTACTACTGCTGAAGATGGACAGTACATTGTCTGAGAGTGCAGGTGTGTATATATGAATAATAATTAATTTATAAATGTATGCAGGTGACTGTGTGTGTGGATGTATGTATACATCCTATAAAGCCATGAGATGGATTTAAATATATTCACACACATTCCTATATACTATATGTGTGTATGTAACTACATACATTAACATATACGTGTGTGTGTGTGTGTATGCGTATTTATAAACATGAAATGTAGGAAGATGTAAGCAGACCTGAGAGAATGCTGGGAAACAGATAACATTAAATGTCTATATACAAACAGTAAATTGAGATAATACACACATGTATAAACAACAACAACAATTAAAAAAAAAAACCAAGTAAGAAAAATCTAGAAGATTAATTGGTAAATGTAAGAAGAGAATAAAGAAAGAAAGCAAGAAAAGTGGTGGAAGGTTGTAGCGTGTCAGGAGAGATATAAGTTACAGCAAAGTGCAAAAATGAATTACAAAATGGACTTTGAAAACGTAAAATAAAGGTGGTTTATTCGGTCTTGAAACATAAAGATGGGAAGACAACATCAAAGGAGGGACTGATGGATCTCATTTCCTATAGAAACACTTATGGTCAGAGAGAGAGAGAGACTTCACATGAAAACACACACACATGTTGAATAAACAAAGTAAATAAATATAAATTCAAAAAATGGTTTGGTTTTGAAGGATGAAATATATATAAGTTTGTAATATTTTAAATAATTGTCTACTGGTGCATACTGAAATGGCATATATGCGGATCTGAGTACACACACACACACATGATAATTCATACAAATACATATACACACTAATGCTCAAAGAGACATAAATAAACATAAAACCACTAAAAAAAAATAAAATAAAACACGCACACAGACGCGTGCGTGCACACACATAACTGCAACATTCCAGTGTGTGATCAATGTCAATTGAAACAAATGAGTTTTTCCCAAGTTGTGGAATCAAGCAAGATCAGTGTGAAATAATGAACTTGTCAACTGTTCTGACCTTTGTTCTTTGCGTTTACCTTGAAACTGTGGTCCACTGGCCTCTTACCTTGTCTACACCAGTCAGTGTAGGCGGAACCACACAACAAGAAATATTTCCATTGTTTTACAAAACAGCATAAGGATTATATCAGGCAGTTGTAGTGGTGGAAGCACTCAATAACAGTGCAGTGCCATGCTAAGGCTGATGTTCTTTATTAGTCTTCTAATTGGGGAGAAAATACTAAATATCAGTAACAGTTTAGTCCAATCATAACACAGGCATGGAATTGTGGTTAAGAAGTTTGCTTCCCAACCATAGTACCTTGGGCAAATGTCTACCACTATATTGCCCTGGGTCAACCAAAGCCTTGTGAGTGGGTTTGATAGATGGAAACTGAAACAAACTCAGTGTTTGTGTGCTTGCACACACATGTATGTGTGTGTCTCTTTTTCTCTGTATTTGTCCCCCACTGCTGCTTGACAATTGGTGTAAGTGTATTTATGGCCCCATAACTTAGTGGTTTGACAAAAGATACCAATAGAATAAATAATGACTTTAAAAAAAAAAGTGCTGGTGCTGACTAAAAATTCTACAAGGTGGTGCTCCAGCAAGTCTAATGACTGAAACAAGTAAAAGATAAAGGATATCTATACTTGTATTTCAACAGCAATTAATGGATTTTGTTGAGAACTTTAAATAAAAATGCATTAAAATCTGGGGGGGTTTTTTGCAGCTTACAGAAACAAAGATACCCTTTCCTTTGACTTACATGTGTATTAGGAAGATTTGGGTTGTAGTAGCAGTAGTTGTAGTATTTTGAGAGGTGAAGAAGCTGATGTTACTATGGATAACATCAGAGGTGTTTTCTCTAAGTTCTAAAATGGTTCTTATGTTCAACTGATCTCTTTATACTAACAATTTACTCTGTTGAGAGGGCAGAGCACTTTCATACGACAGATACACATTAGTGGCTGAGAAGCCTTTACAGTCAGTTCCCTAGCCTCAAACCATCCAAATCTGGTTTGTAGTTTATAATGTTCTTGTAATTATCTTAAAACCTGGGTGTGTACTCACAATAACATTTGTGTATCATTATTTCTCTGTTTACGTACATCATGTTCATAAAATACAACAAATATATATAAACAAAATGATTTATATACTTAGGTGTATATACTCACACACACACACACACATACATATACATATACATATACACATACATGTGTGTGTGTGTGTGAGTGGCTGTTGTTGTGTTTCAAGATGGCCCAATCTGCACAAGAATGTGTGCACTTGTATTGATGTGTTATGTTAAATGTTTATATCTTAATTGGTGAGTATATAAATGTGTGTGTGTGTGTGTACACACATATATATACACACGTATACACATACAAACATACACACACACATGTGCATATATGTGTGTGTGTGTGTGGGTGTGTGTATCTGTGAGGTCAGGAAAATCTTGCTACTGGTACCACATAACGCAGTATTACTATTTCTTGGTCAGATGGTTGGCAATTAAACTGGGTACCCTCACCTGGCTTGCTAGGTGAGGAGGGTGTTGTGGACATACTGCAGGACGAAAAACATGACTTGTCAAAGGACAACTGAGCTCATTGTGAGCCAAGGGCCAGCCAAATGAATGGTGACACAAAAACATCCTACAGATGGGGCTGTCAAACTGTGCAGCTATTCCATGACTGTAGACATGAAAACTCCTAACAAAGACATTCTATGTTCTTGAGTTGAAGTAAATGTGCCAAAAGTGATTTGTTGTAGAGTGAGAAAACATGAAAAAGTGGACAGGAAAATACCATCATCAGCTTTGTTTTAACAGCCACCTTTCCATGCTTGCATGGGTCAGACAAAATTCATTGAGGAAGAATCTCTACAACCAGATGCTCTACCTGTAGCTATCCTTTACCTATTTCTGTGTGAAGTAACACTTCCTCTAGTTCTTTAAACACAAACATCCAACGGCCAGACATGTTTTTACAGAAGATTGCAAATGAATGTCACTACTTGAACAATGGTAGCATTTGCTTACAACTATCGCACCATTTCAAGATAAGGAAACATGAACATACATACACAAACACGTGTGTGCATGTATGTATATATATTTACACACACACTGTTCAGTGAGTGTTTCTGTGCATTTGTATATGAATGCCTACATTCATATATAAATAAATATCAATGACTGTATGTGTGTGTGTGTACATGTAGATGTAAGTGAATGTGTGTGCAGATGTATATGCACACACATGTACTTCTGTTTATATAAGAGACTGTCAATGAATGTGTGTATGTGTGTGTGTGTGTGCGTGTGCATAACAACTTGTATATATACATGTGTTCATGTTAAACAAGTCTATATGAGTGTGTGTGTGTGTGTGTCTCAACTCGAATGTTGTTTATGTTTGTATTTGTGTATGCGTATGCATCAAACAAATGGCTATTTACAAATCCATTAAGAGACCAAAGTGTTGAAGAAGTCGAAATGCTGCCAAAAACCAGGATCAGTATGATGAGGGAGGGGCGGAGTAGGAGGGCTATGAAGGAAGAAATATCTGTATAATTAGATTAGTTAAATATAAGCAGTGTTAATGTTGGTCGGCGGCGGGCAAACTGACACACAGACAGACAGGCTAGACACTCAAAGGAGAAGACAAACTGACAACTGTGTAATGCTATCTTAAAAACTGATTGGTTTAATTTGGGACAAACTACCACACAGTCACATGGTGCTGGGGTGGGTTATAGAAGTAGTGGAGAGGTACTTTCCTCCTTCGCTCCCCCTCTAAACCATCCTCAATTTGGTTTGTAAAATTGAATCTATATAAGACCAACTGGTTTAGATTCTGTTTGTTTGCTTTGTCATCACCACTTGTACTATTGCCATTACGACCCCACCACGACTTCCATCGTTAGGAGGGTGGTGCAGAGAATGGGTTAAAGATATAAACATATAACATTGACAACTGCCATCTCCTTATTAGCTTTAATTGTGTGTGTGTGTGTGCGTGTGTGTGTGTGTGTGTGCATATGGCCGGGATGTTGACAACTCCACCCTGAGCTTCATATGCAGATATTGTATACGCATACAACTTAGCTGTCAAATGGTGGATCCAGTTTAATAAATGCAAAACCATACATACACACATGCATGCACACATACATACATGCACACATACATACATACATACATACATACACACACACACACACATTCAAACATTTTTTTTTTGCTTTCCATACTAGCTGGACAGCAACATATCTCAGCTTCTTGTCGTCAGATGCCGTTTCTCTTATCAACTCAAGTAAGGAACTTTTATTATTCCACTGATCTTCAAAAGCGCAATAAGATTGGTCAGAATGTTGGTAAGGAAAGTAAACCTCACATCACCATTTCATTCAGAGGAGGGGAGAAGTAGAGCCATGGAATGCCAGCACTAGTACACGTACACACACACACATGAGCATGTGTATATATAAGTGTGTGTGTGTGAATTCTTGTATGTATATGCACAAGTATATGAAACCTGTCGATGAACTGAAGCCTGTAGAATTTAGTACCTTACCCAGATATGTAAGAAAATGTTTGCAGTGAATTTGAACTTGAAACCTTTAAACTGGCGCTATCATGGTTGAAACACTCTTCCATTTTACATGGGCAGTATTTCCACATCTATTTCCACTGAGATACAATAATTCTTATGTTTAGTCACTTCACATTTCTCTCTTACTCTCTGCTACTACTCTCCACACAACATTCTTAGTCTCTAAAACTGTTCAACCATTTCACATTCTATAGAAATGGAATTTGGTCATTTCTGGATAGGTACAGTAGTTTCTGTTGAAAGGCCCTAGAGATGTGAGAATTATTGCCATCATGCTGTTAAATTTATTGAAATATTTGCCTTACATTAAATATATTTTTATTAAATTCTTAAAGTTCTCTTGTAAAATATACTTATTATTACCCAGCTATTTCTGCTTGCCATATTTCAGAGTCCACTTATTACAGATTTAATAATGATGTGTTTGTGTATGTGGTTTGAATTCAACTATGGGCATGTTTAGCAAAAGAACAATTGTATTTATAAATAATGTGTGTACTTGTGTGTATGTAGAGTAATGTGTATACCTACACAGATGTGCGTATATATTTGTGTGCGTGTGTTTGTTAATGCACACAATAGAGTGTATACAAGCATATGTATGTGTTTATACTAGCAATGTGTGTTATATGTGTGTTGTGTGTAACTACATTTATAAGATTTTGCAAGAAGCCAAACTTACTCAAGATAGCTACTGGTAAACTGTGAAAAGAAGCCCTCTACATACACATGTATATATGAACTTATCTTGTGACATGAAATGAAGATAGTTTACATAAGTAAAGAATTTAGATTTCAAGGATAATGTAATTCCTTGCAGTCTATCCCTCTCTCCAATTTTGTTCTTATTTACAAATGTTCTCTTTCCAGAAACTACAAATGGAATAGTTTCTGGTAACAAAAATAGCTGCAGAAGATCTCTATTCCAAGTTTATGCAATAAACAGAAGTACTTCACTATCTGATTTTCACCAGCTGAGGTTGCAATATGGTGAATTAATCCTTTAGACTTTAAACCGACCATATCTGGCCCAAATATTCTACTTGTTTTATGTTCAAACCAGCCAGATCTGGCTTCTCCATCTACCCTACAATGTCATTATAAATGCAAACCATCACATCATCAAAATCTGAAAACTAAAAAACAATGCATGCTTAATTTAAAACAATATTAATGAATGTGCATTTGACAGAGTGATCTGAATGCTAAAGAGCTAAACCAAACACACACACACAATATACTACAAGTTATATTAATAGTGTAAAATTAATATTAATTCTAATCCCAAATTTCATTAAATCAACATTTCTGATTGTCCTGTAATCATTCATTTTCATTAGTTTCCCCGTTTGATGTTTTAATAAACATATATTGTTATTGTTCACAGAACATGCGTGACCTGCTAGATTTGGTATAATTATGAGTTCGTTGAAATGGATTTATAATAAATATCTTTAAATGAGATCTTTGATAATGTAATGCTTAATGGTGGCTTTAGAATATAATATATTTATGCTGCCATATATGATTTTGACCTGATAAACTACATAACTTCTCGTGTCGTGTCTTCCAACCTCCCACCCATTCTGTCAGTAAATTAAACAGTGTGTCACTGGACGGATTTAAATCTATCCATGATTGTGCTTTATTTAACTTACAGCATTAGAATGCCACCAATAGATTATGTTGTTAACACCTCCTTGCATTTTTTGCAAAATCAGAATTTATTGTCAGCTAACAATAGAATCTAATGATGTATCAGCTATATTCATCAACAGGTTTCTTCTAAAGAACATTCTGAAATGAAAACTTGATTCTCCTAACATTGGAGCCATTTCTATGAAAAATGGAAGCATTCAATCTTTCCTGGTTTAGATAATAAAACAGGAGATGGGGAAGAAGATATTCTATAGTTATTTCTATACATTTGGTGCCATGAGAAACCACAGCTTGTTAGTTCAGAGAAGTAAGAATTATTGTAATAGTTCTTTTATTTTTTATTGTTTGTTTCAGTCAGACTGCAGCCATGAAGAATTTTAGTCAAACAAATTGACCCCCAGCACTTATTTAAGTTTTAAGCCTGATGCTTTATTATATCGGTCTCTTTTGCAGAACTGCTAAGTTACTGGGACATAATCACATCAATACCAGCCGTCAAGCAGTGATGGGAGACAAACAGACAGAAACACACACATTTATTTATATGTGTATGTGTGTGTATACGTATATATGACAGGCTTCTTTCAGTCTCTGTCTACCAAATCCACCCAGATGGCTTTGATTGGCCTAAGGCTATAGTAGAAGACACTTGCCCAAGGTGCCACGCAGTGGGACTGAACCCGGAATCATGTTTTTGGGAAACAAACTTCTTACAACACAGCCATGCCGATGCCTAGCCAAGCCTAGAGGCAATAAATAAAAACGATAAAAAACCTATAATGGATACAATATGTATTACTAAGTATTGTCCTATATAATACATTAAATATTGTAGTCCTAGGTACACCGTGTCTGAATAAATGGAAGATGGTACGGTTGGAAGGTCTTTAATCATAAATTTACCGAAACAAAAATGTCCTGGGACTAAGCGACAATGAAAAAAATCCTCCAGTTTAATAACTGACACAGTTTATGTGTTTAAATACGTAAAAATTGGCAACGTTTAAGAAACCTGCTTTGGCGACATTATTACAAATTTATTTTGGACGAATAAAAACTATTTTGGTCTTTTGTGTGTTAGAAAATGATTAAAGATTGCAAATACCAGTGTTATAAAACTGTATCAATAAAATAGAGCAGATAAATATCAATAATATCAATATAATTACCAATTAATTGTGTCCACAGTCCGTCTGTTTTGAACAATCATCGATTTACCAGACAACAGAAATGCTCGTACATTTCCGTCTATTTCCGTACATTTCTTGAAAAACCGGGTCCTTTTTTCCACCCCTATTTTTCTTCTTTTGTCTCTCATAAATTAAGCAGTTTTTCTTTTTTATTGTTACCAGCACTTTTTATTCATTTTTTTTTATTTTTCAAAAATATATTATTTTGTTGCCAAAACTTTGAATACAATCTATTGGTTCCGAAATTTTAGCAACGTTTGATATAATGTCATTGACCAAACAATTAATCTTGTTAATTCACAAATTGAGCAATTAACCAAATTATTTTTCCTAATATATTCCCAACAGGATAATCTCCAACTATTTTTGTTTTGCTTTAAATAAATAAATAAATTTTTGTCTAAAATAAAAAATAAAACGAAAATCAAGGAATGTTTGCAATAACTGAAGGCCATAGAAATGTCGATAGAGAAGCAAGTCTTCTGCCGAAAGTAAAACGAGGAACTATAAATATTCTGCTGGTTATCTTGTCTTCATTCGCCTTGATTGAAGAAGAAAATAAAATAAAAACAGAAATTCATGGTAGATTTTTTTAAAGTTGGAAATTTAAGGAAAGAGAAGCGAAAAGGCTGAAAAGAATTTAAGATCAGTTTCAAATTTTGGCACAAGGCCAGCAATTTCAGAAGTGGGGGCTCAGTTGATTATATCGACCCCAGTGTTCAACTGGTACTTAATTTATCGACCCGGAAAGGATGAAAATGGTTTAATATTGATGAACGGGAAGTCATTTTCCTTACTTTGAGACTTTGGGTTTTTCTAGGAGCATAAGGCAACATTGATTATATTTGGGGATCACATAATTAGCTTTCATGTCTGACTCAACACTGGAAAAGTCTGTTAATAAAATGGTCTTCACGAAACAAACATTGGTTAATCAATATCACGTCTATTCTATTATAATAATTCCATTCACATTTACAATGCTTTATAGGAATATTAAATCGATCCAGTACATCATTGGTATTTTATTTTATCGACTACGGAAGAACAAAAAAGTAACGTTGACCTCAGCGGGATTTGAACTCAGAACATTAAAGGCCACCGCTAAACTCCACATGAATTTTGTCTCCGAATACATCGCCTTCAAGACATTTTGGTTGCTCTCTGGCGATCTTATAGATCGACTACTTCTTATTTCTGAAAAATAAACCACCTATTAAGAACTTGTAGTCAATTCGATCAATTCTGTCCTTTCCTCAAAGTCTGTGATTCTGTGATAATAAAGTTAGACATTTCTTTTATTGATTAATTTTAATTTAATGTAAGAAAAATCTGTAAATTGGAAGAGAAATATCTGAAACATACAATGGAAGGAAAGTTTCAGAATTAAACAACGGCCTTTTTACACGTCCACGTACACGCACACACACACACACGTACGCACGCGCACACACACACACACACGACAAATGCTCGTTATTTGAACTCTTTATTTCTGCGATCTTTTAAATGTTGGACATTTAAGATAGCAGACAGTCAGCCAAACTACACGCTAGTTAAACGTTTAATAATCGATAATGCGTAAAATGTTCGATCGATTTTTTTAAATTAGTGAAATATTATAATTTTAATATTGGAATTTCAACCATGTTTTGTGGTCTGCTACCAGCTCAAGACATCATCAGGAGGAACCACGTCCGGTTTCGGCCCCTACTCCTCTACCGTTTTGACGTGCCCCCCCCCCCTTTCGGAGGTGTCTTCAGCTCTGGTGTTGGGTGCATGTCTTCTTTCTTCTATTCCCTGGCCTCTTCGATGCAGCATCAACGAGTGTCAGCGTCCGACTGACTGTCTTGTCAAATTCCCCTTTTTATACCTGCTGCTAGGCTCCTTGTCACGTGACACTGTCTAAATGCGTAAAATGTTCGATCGATTTTTTAAATTAGTGAAATATTATAATTTTAATATTAAATATAATAATTATTTCCATAATTAGGACAACTACACTATTGGACCATCGATTTAGTTTGATTTCATTTTTAAATACTTTAATATGAAGAAATTCTCTTTAATGGAAAACTTAATAAAAGTGATCTGTATTAAAAACAGAATCCAGCATAGACCAAACGAGGGAATCCCTTATGGTCCCTGATAAAAAGTACCCAAATGACCAAACGTAAAATGGTAAAAGCCTATACCGTGTTTGATCTTGTGGTTGGTTAGCTCCGTCAAAGGCAACCCAGCTAGAGCCATTTCACAAGTTTTCATAAACAGAATATAGAGAACTACATTTCTAGAGTATGGTAGAATACGACTTGACGGATATTTGACTGCTATTTCTAGCGGGTTAAGCAACGACACGGATGTTCCCTTGTAGCATTGGATTTGAACTCCCGTTTTGCCACATACGAATTTCAAATCACAATTTAATCACAGTTTGATTATATGCGTAACTGAGATCTTGTCCAATGAATGGCTATTGTTCACATGATAGTTTTTCAGCCCATCTGGAACTTACCGTGAGCCCAGCCTATAAAAACAGTCAATAAACGCACCAAATTCAGAGTGTCTTGGACCCAGTGTCAAATTTCTCTCTCTAGCTGTTTTAACGGCTGCATATTCAATAGAGGATATTGAAGAAGAAGAAGACATGGCACAGAACTTGTGTAATATATTAAAAACAGCCCAAGTGTTAAACTTTGAATAGGCATTTTACTTGTATGCCATATTATGCTGTTTCTACCATACTACTTCAATATATATTGATTGTAATGCATGGACATCGTTTCATACAAATACAGCACAATAAATTATGTTCAAACATTTGTGCGATGTTGTGAAATTACTGCAGGTACACAATCCTTTATCCAGAACCCTTGGAGACAGTTGTGTTCTTAATTTTCGGATTTTAGGGGATTTCAGAGTAAAAGCCAACTCCCCCAGATTGTAAACGAGACATCAATTTATATCTAATTGCAAGGTAGCGCTCTGGTAGAATCATTAACAGGTCAGATAAAATATTTAACAACATTTCTTCCAGCTCTTTGCATTCTGAGTTCAAACTCCCTTGAGGTCGACTTTGCCTTTTATCCTTTCAAAGTCGATAAATCAGGAATTGAAGTAGTCAATTTTACTCACTCCCTTAAAATTGCTAGCTTTATCCCAAACTTATAAAGAATTAATATTTAATGATGTTACTTTGAATAATTTAAATGCAGGATTCCACCCCCACCTCTCTCTCTCTCTCTCTCTGTATCTTGAAATGGAGAAAATCTATACAAAAATTCTTCAGCATGTCTACTAGTCTTAATGTGTAAATAATGTAACAATTTGCAGCTTTTACTCCTAGAAAAGGTCATTTTGTATGTTTGCTGTATCTCCTAGAAAGTAAGGTGGAGTCTAACAACTATGATTATGCAGTTAGTATTTGTGTTCACATGGCAACTCTGGTTAAATTTTCCAGCACTTTAATGTATTAAAAAAAACTGTGCTATCACTTTACAATCTTTCAAGTATTTTTCTAGTTTCAGAAACAACAATCTCAGATTCCCAAACACTTAGTATGGATGATTATCTTACTGAAGAACGAGATTATAATTGTTTCAAATGTTGATACTGTTGTGTCGACCCCCCCCCCCCCCCAAGCGAAGAAGTAGGCTCAACCAAGACATATAAATAGAGGTAGTCTGACCATGGTAGGAGTGGACTGACAGTAGACTGACTGTTGAGTAGAGATCATCCGAAGGTGCTAGATAGCAGTAGCTTGAGACATAACAGATACCAGTTCAGCAATTTAAGCCGGAGGGGGTTGAGTCATTAAATCTACCCAGATTTAAGGGGCTAGTCGATTACTTCAACCTCATTGTTTGACTGGCACCAATTTCATTGACCCCAAAATGAAAGACAAAGTTGGCCTTGTCGGAATTTGAACTGAGAATGCCAAGATGGATGAAACGCTGCTGAGCATTTTGTCTGGCATGCTAAGTTCTGCAAGCTTGATGATTTAGTAATAATAATTACATTCTCCATGTTTTAAAATGTTTATATAAAATGATTTCATGCTTATGACAAACCATTATAATATCAAATTTCAATCTAATATAAAACCAAGTTCGATCCTGGGTTATATTTCAACTTATTAACAACCTAATCACAAATAGTAATGACATAATCAAACAGCTGTTGTCCTGTGAAAAACAACAAGTTAATTCATCATGAACTGTCTGTCCTGACAGTGGTGGCCATTCAAAACCAGTGATTTATAGACTGAATCAGAAATAGTAATAATATACACAGTTGAGGATGATTATAATTGTGAATCGGATCTGGGCGAATATGTAACTATAATCAACAACACACAGAAGCCTTTTGTCTCTCATCTTGCTCAATAAAGCACATCGTTTAATGTGGAAGAAAATGATATTTTTCAAAGTTACTTGGCAGCTGTGTTGTTAATGGAAATGTGATAAAATATATAGTCTGTTAGTGAAAGTGATAGACAAATTGTAGGGTTTAATAAAATCAATTTTTTATTTTTATTTTTTTCTTATTTTTAGCCTTGTCCAACACTCATGGCAGAGAAAAGATAATTATGTGGAAGTAAAGAGTATTTTTGGAGTTGGACTTGAATTTAATCTGAGAATCATTGTCTGGCCAAAGTTCACCAGGGAATCATGAAATGGCACATACTGGGATTCAGTGGAATGTCTTTTTTAAATGTTTAATTCATGCATATATTCACCTGATGGAAACAGTTTATTCCACATGATGTAATCACTCTATTCACCAAAAAAAAAAAAAGTCTAAAACAGCTGTAGTGAGTGAACCACTATCCATCTGTTATATTGTGTGTGTATATATATATATATATATATATATATATATATATATATATATATATATATATATATATATATATATATATATATATATATATATAATTTATCTAAATAAGGATAAGATCCGTATTTAAAATACCGATCGTATCAAGTGGCCAGCATGGGAATTAAAACCATCAAAGGTAACAATCACATCACTGAAGCCTCAAAACAACAAAATAATTCATGATTAATTCAAAACAATGAATAAACAAGCATAACACTTGACAGAGTAATGTGAATGCTGAAGGGTTAAATTCTATCACATCATTTTACCATTAACCGAATTAAAGAGAATAATAAATTCCGACAAAGCAATAATTTCAAGACAAAAAAAAGTGCTTCTTATTTTCAAAACTATCCATATTGAAGTTGTGAGGAGGTCAGTGACCTTAAATAGATTGGCAATGATTATCACAGAAGTAAATGTTCCAAGCTACAGATTCCTCAAGCAGTTTTCAATCTTCAGTTCTTCTGTGTATCTTCAAAAACTCAGAATTGATTACAGTTTTACGAATGCAAAAGACGTTGGCGAAGATGTCTGTTTGTGTTCTTTTAAACCAAACAATTCTATGATTGATTGAAATCTGTTATTGCCTGTAGGAGATGAAATTACTGGTTCGCAACAAGGATTTTAATTTTGGTGCAGCAGATATATTATAACCTTGGCGACATTAGATCTGCTTAACCTTTGTCATATCACAAATAGAATATTAGCTTTTTTTTTTTTTTCTTTCTTTCTGGTTTTAATGCTTATTTATGAGTGACAAGTCTGAGTTGCTTCTTCAGAAATGGCCATTTTCCAATACATTGTAAATTGTAAAAGTCTGTATGAAATTGTGTGTGTGTGTGTGTGTGTAATATGTATATATATATATATATATATATATATATATATATATATAATAAATGCACACACACAGATATTTTGAATATTCTGCCATAATTACAAGGAAAGGTGATCATTGTGCGCACAAATGTACACACACACACACACATATGGCACAGATATGGCTGTGTGGTAGGAAGTTTGCTTTTCAACCACATGGTTCTGGGTTCAGTCCCAGTGTGTGGCACCCTGGGCTTGTGTCTTCTACTATAGCCTTGAGCCGACCAAAGCCTTGGAATTTCTATATAATACATGAGCTAAAACCCAAAAAAAACTATTGTTTTACTTCATTAACATTATAACTGACCACTGTCCACCCTCATTAAACACATTTCATCTGTTTTCAATGGAGGGAGAACATTTATTGTGTTACCAGCGACACTACAACCACTCTTGACTACATCCTCAACTGCCCTCACTGGCATCTCCACTACACAGTAAACACTTCCTGGGTGTCCCTTCTGGCGTCTCTGCCAAAATATTTAACCTGTTTGACCCTTGTGGACATTGTGGCTAATGTCACATCGATGATGATGACGATGACGATAATGATGATGAGGAGGAGGAGGAGGATGAAGATGATGATGAGAAGGAGGAGGAAACAAGTAACGACAACAACAGAACTGATTGAATATAACTTTTATTGCAGGTGACATAGAAAATTGGCTGGAATGGCAGAATAAATACCGGTCAGTTTGATGTTCCTTGGCCAATGAACGTTTGATGTTTACTGGCCAGTGAATTATGGATAACATACTGGTCAGTCAATGTTTGATATTGATATTGGTCAGTCAGTGATGTGTGTGACCGGTCACTTAGTGTTGGGTATATAGTTTTGTTTGTTGTTGTTGAAGTGGTCAGTCTGGTCAGTCTGTAGTTGAAGTGATTGAAAGTTTGGTTGGTAAATCATAATACTGAGCAAGGAATGGATTAACATTTTTAGAGAAATGTTGGATGACCAAGGTGGACGTGGCCAAAAGGTTTGAGTGATAGAGATGTCTGTTATATATGTATGGTAGTGTGTGACGAAGGTATTTTTTACATATTTATAGAAGGTATGGTATAGATGTCAGCTGTGTGTGTGTGTGTGTGTGTGTGTGTGTGTGTGTGTGTGTGTGTGTGTGTGTGTGTGTGTGTGTGTGTACAGACAGTGTGATGATATATCTGTCTGTTATACAATAAATAAAATAAAAAGTAGAGGTGTGAAGATTCTTTGTCTAATGGTCTGACCATTAAATAATCCTTTCTATTAAAGGCACAAGGCCTGAAATTTGGTGGGGAAGGGACCAGTCGATTACATACACCCCAGTGTTTCCCTGGTACTTAATTTATCGACAGGCAAATTATGAAAGGCAAAGTCAACTCCAGCAGAATTTGAACTCAGGACGTAAAGGTGGACGAAATGCTGCTAAGAATTTTGCCAGCTCTGACCATCACATAATGATAATAGTGCTTGGACAATTTTGTTTAAAAGACATCCAATTCTTGATTTGACCACTGGCTAATAAGAGACATTGACTGAATGAATTAGGATGACCACAGGGAAGTCACTGATACATTTCCAAAGATTATTTTACAGGAATGGTCAGTTGTGGTCATCTGTTTTACCAGTCTCAGATCCATTGTCTTTAACTGGAAATGAATTTGATCATTGATCCAAAGATTTTGTCATAGTGATATCTTATTCTGTTATTGGTTCCATTCAGGCTTAAATAGGTACCAGGATGAAGTACAACCCCTCCTTGTAAGCAGCAGGAGTATAGTATAACTGGTGAGTGTTTCGCAACCTTGTAGTTTTGTGTGCAAGGATCATGATGAAGCGTGCCCACACACACACACACACCAACCCTGTTTCAACCAGTTCTATTACTGTCGTTTAATGTACGAGACATAATGAATCATCAACATCATCATCACCATTGTCATCGTAACCACCACCACCACCACCACCACCACCATTGTTATAACTGATAATTCAGTTATTGTAATTATTCATATTTTTATGGTTTTTCTGTTGTCACATTTAACATTATTGCAACAGTCTGATCATTGAAACCACCGACCCCACCGCCATCATGCCGCCGCCACCTCCACTATTATCATTGTCCGGTCGTTAGTCATCATCATCACCATTGTCATCATTGTAGCAGAAATGAGGGTGAGAACTCATTGGTTCAGAAACACATCCAAACTTTGTTGTTGTTGTTGTAAATAGTAGCAACAGCAAAAACAACAACAACAACAGTAATGGCCAGGAAAGTATTGAAATGAGAAAGAATGTCTGGTTTGGTCTGCGATTGTGAAGAGGCAGAAGAACAGAACTTGAAGAATAGTAAAACAATGGAAGAGTAGCTGTGACATAATTTACTGAATAACACAATAATTCACTTTAAGCTATGGAAAGCTTGAAGTGCTATAAAGATGTGCATAGTATGAAATTGTCACATAGGTTGTGGTACACTGTAGGTATGGTACCTGGTTATGGTAAGCATCTGTGGGCAAGAAGAATACATGGTGCCAACATTGCAACCGAAAGAATATAAGATTTGTCCACATGCCTCGTAGAAATATGAAGGAAAGCCTGTGTGGAACTGAAGAATCGATTGATGTTCCAAAGAGCACCGAGGTTGATGGAAGAAGGTGTGATGCCGAACTGGAAATGGTACACAAGTACCGACTGTCAGGATTTTCACAGTCCCAGGAGATACAGTCGAATGTGTAGTATAGATCAAAGTGTGTATAGTACCAGAGTGTAACAAAGCTCTATAGTGCAGTGTGTAAAGTACATATGGGTGGTTCTCATAGAGTACCTGTGAAAGTTTTTGAGTACCTCAGGACTAACAGATTATGTTTGGGAAAAAGAAGAGAAAAGTTTACCAACATTCTGAACTGAGCCCATTTACCTGTCTGGTTTACATGATGGCTTCTGTTTATAGTCAGAATAATAGGTCCCTCTCTCTATAGTCAACATAACAGGCCTTTATATAGGTATATTGTCAACAGAATTGGCCCTTATATAAATTTTGGGTCAACAGAACTGACCTCTGTTATCTCCGAAAGCGTGATTATCTATCAGTGTACAGTCAACAAATTTATATATCATGAATGTCATCATCATCATCATCATTATGAATCACAGTGGGAAACTTGATCAAATCCACCCATTGTCCTTTAAACTACAGGTCTGTGCATCACACAACAATGCACTAAACCTTCTCTGCCCAACTTGTTAGTTGTCCTCTTATTTCAGCATCAGATAATTGACTTTTACAACCATCATCACCACCATCACTACCACTACACCCTGATCATTCATTAGCATCACCACCACCACCACCACCACCACCACCATCAACACATTACTGGAGCAATGCATCATGACTTTATGAAAGCAACATTTCACCCCACCACCACCACCACCATTCCACCAAAACAACACAACAGCCTTCTGTGTATCTTGGTTGTGTTTTAAAAGATGTGGTTAGAATAGTTGTGGCACTAAATGAAGTGGTTTCCAACTAAAATAATATCTTCATGGATTGACCATGTGGTCAAGGAATGGAATATGTGGTAAACACGCTCATAAATTGAACATGTTGTCAACTTAATAAAGGATTGACTTTGAGGTGGACATGGTTGTGAGGTAACCATGTGGTAGAATTAATTTAGACATGTAGGCAGTGAAGAATTAAAACAAATATGAAGATAGAGAATGAAATTTAAAATAATTCTTTTAAATTTGGAATTGTGTGAAATTTGTGAAGAAATTTTAAAGCAATTAGTCAAAATGATTGATTTGTTTGTATGTGTCCAATAGAATGTAACAAGCAGTATTAGTTTTATTGAACATGTGTTCAATATAACAGACATCATTTGTATGTGTTCAATATAACAGACATCATTTGAATTCCATAAAAATTGAAAAAAAAAATTAAATTTCTCCATATACATTGCTCTTCCAAGGAAGGGAAGATTGCGAACATTTTTCATGTTCCTTTTTCAAATTATCATCACAAGAAAGTGACTCAAAATATTGCTCATAAAAGTAATATTTGTTCTATATTAGTTAACAATCTGCTTCCATATTTTGTACATCATCAGAATAGAATAATAGAACGATGTATAAACAATTAATTGAATAATTATATTCAGACAGTGTATTCAAGTGAAAGCTTTCTTGCACTGAGAAATAAAAACACTTTAGTGTGAGGACAATTATGTTAGTAGTGTGAAGTATCCACAGATGTTTTCCCCCGCCCCAAACCCCACAAGAAGACCACATGTTTGTCTGTACTTAACACTTGTTTTGGGAGACAAGCTGCACAAAATATGGCTGATATAAGGAAGTGAAGGATAAAAATGGGAAATGCCTAATACAAACATCTAAAACTTTCTTTGAACTTAATCACAACTAAGTTGATTTAAGTTAAATCCGAAACTGCATTTCACAGTATATTAAATGTTATAGTAAAATATAGTGGGGTACTTCTAATACCCTACTATATTGCACCAGTTATGGACTTTCTCCTCCGCCTCCCCTCTTGACACTTATGCAATGGATTGTAAGGAGTGGTTAAGGGCAGGTGTAGACTTTTCTCTTTTGACTTCAAAAGAAGCATCATCCGGGTAAATATCAACTGCTGCCCTTTGACATTTTCACTGGTAAATAAGGAAATTGTGGACTTGAGGGAATTTGGGGAACTCTTCAGATTTGATCCTTCAGCACCTTTGATCCAATCAGTGCAAGGGAAATGCTGCTGGAATCCTATAAAGAAAAAGACACACAAAATGTATTAAAAACGTTGACAGAAAAATGGTCTTAGTACACATGGAACCATTCCACTCACAAGGCTTTGGTCAGTCTGAGGCTATAGTGAAAGACATTTGCCCAAGGTGCCATACAGTGGGACTGAACCCGGAACCATGTAGTTGGGAAACAAGCTTCTTACCACACAGCCAC